>NC_091152.1:12174012-12263558 GCF_040958095.1 Procambarus clarkii
TGACTGGGGGACTGTCTCAGGACGTACGTGACTGGGGGGACTGTCTCAGGACGTACGTGACTGGGGGGACTGTCTCAGGACGTACGTGACTGGGGGGACTGTCTCAGGACGTACGTGACTGGGGGACTGTCTCAGGACGTACGTGACTGGGGGACTGTCTCAGGACGTACGTGACTGGGGGGACTGTCTCAGGACGTACGTGACTGGGGGACTGTCTCAGGACGTACGTGACTGGGGGGACTGTCTCAGGACGTACATGACTGGGGGGACTGTCTATGGACGTACGTGACTGGGGGGACTGTCTAAGGACGTACGTGACTGGGGGGACTGTCTCAGGACGAACGTGACTGGGAGGACTGTCTCAGGACGTACGTGACTGGGAGACTGTCTCAGGACGTACGTGACTGGGGGACTGTCTCAGGACGTACGTGACTGGGGGGACTGTCTCAGGACGTACATGACTGGGGGACTGTCTCAGGACGTACGTGACTGGGGGACTGTCAGGACGTACGTGACTGGGGGACTGTCTCAGGACGTACGTGACTGGGGGGACTGTCTCAGGACGTACGTGAATAGGGGACTGTCTCAGGACGTACGTGAATGGGGGACTGTCTCAGGACGTACGTGACTGGGGGACTGTCTCAGGACGTACGTGACTGGGGGGACTGTCTCAGGACGTACGTGACTGGGGGGACTGTCTCAGGACGTACGTGACTGGGGGACTGTCTCAGGACGTACGTGACTGGGGGACTGTCTCAGGACGTACGTGACTGGGGGACTGTCTCAGGACGTACGTGACTGGGGGACTGTCTCAGGACGTACGTGACTGGGGGACTGTCTCAGGACGTACGTGACTGGGGGACTGTCTCAGGACGTACGTGACTGGGGGGACTGTCTCAGGACGTACGTGACTGGGGGACTGGCATCAGAGTGACAGGGACAGGTAATGTGGTATAGCGTAACCTGTCCTGCCTCAAAGAACGTCGCGTTTTACGGGCTATTCATGCCCGTGCCACCTCTTGGGTGGCTTAATCTTTATCAATCAATCAAGAACGTCGCTTTCCGATCGTATGCGTTACCTAAGGCCACAAATTGTCGTACCAGAACATGGAAGCGGCTGGCGAGAGTGACGTACTGTCCCGTTTTCTGATTTGGGTCCTCTGGTAGGTTAGGTGAGGACGCTTGCCTTTGGGAAACCTTAGGAGGACGGGCTGGAGAGAGAGGCACGTGGTTGTATGGTAGAGAGGATGTGTGGTTGTGTGGTGGAGCGGTTGATGAGAGGTGTGGCTAGGGAGTGGAGCGGTTGATGAGAGGTGTGGCTAGGGAGTGGAGGGGAGGAACCAGGGCCATGCGAGCAGGCCAGGCGACCTGGAAAGCGCTAGCAGCTTCAAGCCCCCGAGGTGATGAATTGTTGAGCATCCCCTCCCTCAGACCTCAGGTGCCGCTGTTGGCCGGGACGCCGCCTCCACCACCACCTTCCCCCCCCCCCTCACACGCCTCCACCACCTCCTCCCCCACTTACACGCCTCCACCACCATCCCCCTCTCACACGCCTCCACCACCTCCCCCCTCACACGCCTCCACCACCACCCTTACACGCCTCCACCACCACCCCCTCCTCACACGCCTTCACCACCATCCCCCTCACACGCCTCCACCTCCCTCACACGCCTCCACCACCTCCCCCCTCACACGCCTCCACCACCACCCCCCCCCTCACACGCCTTCACCACCATCCCCCTCACACGCCTCCACCACAACCCCCCACACACGCCTCCACCACCTCCCCCCTCACACGCCTCCACCACCACCCCCCCCTCACACGCCTTCACCACCACCCCCCTCACACGCCTCCACCACCACCACACCCCTCACACGCCTTCACCACCACCCTCACACGCCTCCACCACCACTCCCCCTCACACGCCTCCACCACCACCCCCCCTCACACGCCTTCACCACCATCCCCCTCACACGCCTCCACCACCACCATTACACGCCTCCACCACCACCACCCCCTTCACACGCCTCCACCACCACCACCACCCCCTTCACACGCCTCCACCACCACCCTCACACGCCTCCACCACCACCCCCCCCCCCTCACACGCCTTCACCACCACCCCCCACACACGCCTCCACCACCCCCCCCCCACACACGCCTCCACCACCTCCCCCCCCCACACGCCTCCACCACCTCCCCCCCCCCACACGCCTCCACCACCTCCCCCCCACACACGCCTCCACCACCTCCCCCCCACACACGCCTCCACCACCTCCCCCCCACACACGCCTCCACCACCACCCCCCCCCCCACACACGCCTCCACCACCACCCCCCCCACACACGCCTCCACCACCACCCCCCCCACACACGCCTCCACCATCCCCCCCTCACACGATTCCACCACCACCCCCCTCACACGCCTCCACTACCACCCCCCCTCACACGCCTCCACCATCTGCCCCCTCACACGCCTCCACCACCACCCCCCCTCACACGCCTCCACCACCACCCCCCCCCCCTCACACGCCTCCACCACCACTTCCTCTCACACGCTACCACCTCCCCCCCTCACACACGCCTCCACCACCACCTCCCCCCCTCACACACGGCTCCACCACCACCCCCTTCCCACACGCCTCCACCACCACCCCCCCTCACACGCCTCCACCACCACCACCACCACCCTCACACGCCTCCACCCCCCCCCCCTCACACGCCTCCACCACCTCCCCCCTCACACGCCTCCACCACCACCTCCCCCTCACACGCCTCCACCACCACCTCCCCCCTCACACGCCTCCACCACCACCTCCTCCCTCACACGCCTCCACCACCACCTCCCCCCCTCACACGCCTCCACCACCACCTCCCCCCCTCACACGCCTCCACCACCACCCCCCCCCCTCACACGCCTCCACCACCACCTCCCCCCTCACACGCCTACATAATGCTGCCAGACCTGTGTAATGCTGCCAGACCTGCATAATGCTGCCAGACCTGCATAATGCTGCCAGACCTGCGTAATGCTGACAGACCTGTGTAATGCTGACAGACCTGTGTAATGCTGACAGACCTGTGTAATGCTGCCAGACCTGTGTAATGCTGCCAGACCTGTGTAATGCTGCCAGACCTGTGTAATGCTGCCAGACCTGTGTAATGCTGCCAGACCTGTGTAATGCTGCCAGACCTGTGTAATGTTGCCAGACCTGCGTAATGCTGCCAGACCTGCATAATGCTGCCAGACCTGCATAATGCTGCCAGACCTGTGTAATGCTGACAGACCTGCATAATGCTGCCAGACCTGTGTAATGTTGACAGACCTGTGTAATGCTGACAGACCTGCGTCAGTAACTGGAAGTTCAAACACTACCATAACCTCTCGCTACTGGCTACCCACACACACACACACACACACACACACACACACACACACACACACACACACACACACACACACACACACACACACACACACACACACACATGATCACCACATTCAAGATTCTCAAGGGAATTGACAGGGTAGATAAAAACAGGCTATTTAACACAAGGGGCACACGCACTAGGGGACACGGGTGGAAACTGAGTGCCCAAATGAGCCACAGAGATATTAGAAAAAACTTTTTTAGTGTCAGAGTGGTTGACAAATGGAATGCATTAGGAAACAATGTGGTGGAGGCTGACTCCATACACAGTTTCAAGTGTAGATATGATAGGCTCAGAAATCAATAAGCCAATAGGCTCAGGAATCTGTACACCTGTTGATTGACGGTTGAGAGGCGGGACCAAAGAGCCAGAGCTCAATCCCCGCAAGCACAATTAGGTAAGTACACACACACACACACACACACACGCCAGGAAGCAGCCCGTAACAGCTGTCTAATTCCCAGGTACCTATTTACTGCTAGGTAACAGGGGGCATCAGGGTGAAAGAAACTATGTCCATTTGTCTCTGCCCGGCGCCGGGAATCGAACCCGGGCCATATAGGATTACGAGTCCCGCGCCCTGTCCACTCAACTCCCAGACCCTAACCAGATCTACCAGACTACGAAACACAGCATTAACTATGCAGCAACAGCAGAAACATTATGGTATATCAACCACACATTCACGAAACACAATGGCAACTTGTTTTAGCGCAAGAACACCGTCACGCAACACAAGAGCAACTTCAAGGAACACAACAATAGCGTCACGGAACACAGGAACATCAGACAGGCGTGAGACGGACGAAGCAACTTTCTTATTAACATTTAGGTACGTCTGCATTTGTGCATCTTCGCTCGGCTATATGAAGAGGAGATCAGCATTGGGAGATCCGTCACCTGTAGCCACCTGCCACAGGTAACGGTAGCCACCTGCCACAGGTAACGGTAACCACCTGCCCCAGGTAACGGTAGCCACAGGTAACGGTAGCCACCTGCCCACAGGTAACGGTAGCCACCTGCCCACAGGTAACGGTAGCCACCTGCCCACAGGTAACGGTAGCCACCTGCCCACAGGTAACGGTAGCCACCTGCCCACAGGTAACGGTAGCCACCTGCCCACAGGTAACGGTAGCCACCTGCCCACAGGTAACGGTAGCCACCTGCCCACAGGTAACGGTAGCCACCTGCCACAGGTAACGGTAGCCACAGGTAACGGTAGCCGCCTGCCACAGGTAACGGTAGCCACAGGTAACGGTAGCCGCCTGCCACAGGTAACGGTAGCCACCTGCCACAGGTAACGGTAGCTACAGGTAACGGTAGTCACCTGCCCACAGGTAACGGTAGCCGCCTGCCACAGGTAACGGTAGCCACCTGCCACAGGTAACGGTAGTCACCTGCCCACAGGTAACGGTAGTCACCCGCCCACAGGTAACGGTAGTCACCCGCCCACAGGTAACGGTAGCCACCCGCCCACAGGTAACGGTAGCCACCCGCCCACAGGTAACGGTAGCCACCCGCCCACAGGTAACGGTAGCCACCCGCCCACAGGTAACGGTAGCCACCCGCCCACAGGTAACGGTAGCCACCCGCCCACAGGTAACGGTAGCCACCCGCCCACAGGTAACGGTAGCCACCCGCCCACAGGTAACGGTAGCCACCCGCCCACAGGTAACGGTAGCCACCCGCCCACAGGTAACGGTAGCCACCTGCCCACAGGTAACGGTAGCCACCTGCCCACAGGTAACGGTAGCCACCTGCCCACAGGTAACGGTAGCCACCTGCCCACAGGTAACGGTAGCCACCTGCCCACAGGTAACGGTAGCCACCTGCCACAGGTAACGGTAGCCACCTGCCACAGGTAACGGTAGCCACCTGCCCACAGGTAACGGTAGCCACCTGCCCACAGGTAACGGTAGCCACCTGCCCACAGGTAACGGTAGCCACCTGCCCACAGGTAACGGTAGCCACCTGCCCACAGGTAACGGTAGCCACCTGCCCACAGGTAACGGTAGCCACCTGCCCACAGGTAACGGTAGCCACCTGCCCACAGGTAACGGTAGCCACCTGCCACAGGTAACGGTAGCCACCTGCCACAGGTAACGGTAGCCACCTGCCACAGGTAACGGTAGCCACCTGCCACAGGTAACGGTAACCACCTGCCCCAGGTAACGGTAACCACCTGCCACAGGTAACGGTAGCCACCCGCCCACAGGTAACGGTAACCACCTGCCCCAGGTAACGGTAGCCACCTGCCACAGGTAACGGTAACCACCTGCCACAGGTAACGGTAACCACCTGCCACAGGTAACGGTAGCCACCTGCCACAGGTAACGGTAGCCACCTGCCACAGGTAACGGTAGCCACCTGCCACAGGTAACGGTAGCCACCTGCCACAGGTAACGGTAGCCACCTGCCACAGGTAACGGTAGCCACCTGCCACAGGTAACGGTAGCCACCTGCCACAGGTAACGGTAGCCACCTGCCCACAGGTAACGGTAACCACCTGCCCCAGGTAACGGTAGCCACCTGCCACAGGTAACGGTAGCCACCTGCCACAGGTAACGGTAGCCACCTGCCACAGGTAACGGTAGCCACCCGCCCACAGGTAACGGTAGCCACCCGCCCACAGGTAACGGTAGCCACCTGCCACAGGTAACGGTAGCCACCTGCCACAGGTAACGGTAACCACCTGCCACAGGTAACGGTAGCCACCTGCCACAGGTAACGGTAGCCACCTGCCACAGGTAACGGTAGCCACCCGCCCACAGGTAACGGTAGCCACCTGCCACAGGTAACGGTAGCCACCTGCCACAGGTAACGGTAGCCACCTGCCACAGGTAACGGTAGCCACCTGCCACAGGTAACGGTAGCCACCTACCCACAGGTAACGGTAGCCACCTGCCCACAGGTAACGGTAACCACCTGCCCACAGGTAACGGTAGCCACCTGCCCACAGGTAACGGTAGCCACCTGCCACAGGTAACGGTAACAAATATCCTTTCTCCGGCCGGTTAAGGAATATATGGCATTAGCTCATATTCTCGGTGAAATTCCCATCCAATTCCTATCCCTCCAGACTTCCTATCCTGCCCCTCTTACTCATCACCATCCAAACGAAATTCCATTTCAGCGAAGGTCCTGTCCTTTATCCAAGTCCTCTCTCTCTCTCTCTCTCCCCCTCCCCCTCTCCCTCTCCCTCTTTCCCTCTTTCCCTCCCTCTTATATGCCAATTTTATGCGCGAACCTTTACCTTTCCATCCCAGGGCATCCCTCCCTCCCATCCCTCTCTGCCTATTCCACCTTATACATCCCAGACCATTTCTTTTCCACCAACTATTAACCGTTCCCTCCCTCGTCATTCTCTCGCTATCCCTTGACACTCAAACATTTTAATTTCTCCTCCTACCCACCAATCACCCCCCACCCCCAATCACCCATCCTGCCTGCCTCCTACCAATCTCCTCCTCCCCCTTCCTCCCCACCCCCAATCACACCTCTCTTACCCCATTGTTGAATAATGGAAACAAAAACTCATAAGTAATTCTTTGGGCGGGAGTTGAGAGCGCGCGCCCAACGACGTTGCGTCGCGGGGACAGGGGTGGGAGGTGGGGGGGGGGGGGGGTTGGGGGGTGTGGGGGTGTGTGTGTGTGTGTGTGTGAGTGAGTGAGTGAGTGAGTGAGTGAGTGAGTGAGTGAGTGAGTGAGTGAGTGAGTGAGTGAGTGAGAGAGAGACAGAGAGAGACAGAGAGAGACAGAGAGAGACAGAGAGAGAGAGAGAGAGAGAGAGAGAGAGAGAGAGAGAGAGAGAGAGAGAGAGAGAGAGAGAGAGAGAGACAGAGACAGAGACAGAGACAGAGACAGAGACAGAGACAGAGACAGAGACAGAGACAGAGAGAGACACAGAGACAGAGACAAAGACAGAAAACCAGACAAAACACCCCACTAGAAAAACACCAGAGTAATAATGTCCATTATTTACTAATATAATATCAAGGGGCATACATACACGTTTGCTCCATCAATTTCTGACACATGCCGCCTATATGGATCAGTCTCTAATGTAAACAAAACTGTTATACTGTCCACCACACAAGCCAAACATATTTATTCACGTTGATTGAAAATGCTGAAACAAAATGCATTTTTAAACCGGACTGTAAACGATTCATCACCAAATATGTGACGAACACAACGATTCATCACCAAATATGTGACGAACACAACGATTCATCACCAAATATGTGACGAACACAACGATTCATCACCAAATATGTGACGAACACAACGATTCATCACCAAATATGTGACGAACACAACGATTCATCACCAAATATGTGACGAACACAACGATTCATCACCAAATATGTGACGAACACATAGTTCAAGCTCCTATGTGGCCCGAGGGTGTTGTACATGTGTGATGAGTCACATGTGTGGCCTGAGGCTGTTGTACATATGCGATTTGGCTCTTTGGTCCCGCCTCTCAACTGTCAATCAACAGGTGTACAGGTTCCTGAGCCTACTGGGCTCTATCATATCTACATTTGAAACTGTGTATGGAGTCAGCCTCCACCACATCACTGCCTAATGCATTCCATTTATTAACTACTCTGACACTGAAAAAGTTCTTTCTCATGTCTCTTGAGGAGACGAGAGGTGAGGGAGGAGTGGCGCCTTGGTTTAAGAGTTCTGTCGCCGATTACAAGACGGGTGACTTTGCTGGCCTAACAGATGCCGTTAAGCAATTGCTCAATCATTCTGCCATGCACTGGTCGCTAGAGCAACGGCCTGGCTTCTTGCAAGATCGGAGTTCGATCCTGAAGGTCCACGTAAGTGGTCACCGTTCTTCACTATCATCAGGGACCAGTTCTCTGGCCTCGCTTATATCGACCTCGCCCAGGATGCGACTCCACAACAAGCCGACCAACTGCTACTTACTGTTAGGTGAACAGAGTCATTAGGTGACAGGAAATGCGCCCAATCGTTTGTGTCCCGCCCGGGATTCTAACCCGGAATTCTAGAGTTTTTCGTCGGGAACGAACCCGACCGTACTACCGCGGACCCTTCTACATATTGTATCTACATGTATCATACAACAGATATGTTGTATTTCATTTACTGTACTTTTGATGATGTGTTGATTAACACGAAAGCGCTCAAGTCATTTATTTGTTTAATTTTGTTTCGTGGTTAAATATTTTCATCATACAATATACTGTATAAATCTCATACAGTATACTGTATAAATCTCTGGTGCGCCCCCACCTGGATAATTATATGCAAGCATGGAGGACTCGTCTTCAAAAGGCAACCCGTTCTCGCACTTTCTTACAGTCAATATTGACTTATTAAATACGTGCATATGTGACATACTAAACATACTAGTTTACCTTGAAAAGCTTCACAGAAAACACCGACCTTACCTAACCTTCTTAGTATGTTAAGATAAGCGTCTTATTGCTTCGTACTTACAATTGTTACTTAACCTATACCTATAATAGGTATACCTATAATAGGTTAAGTAATAATTGTAATTACGAATCAATAAGATGCTTATCTTAACATACTAAGAAGGTTAGGTAAGGTCGGTGTTTTCTATGAAGCTTTTCAAGGTAAACTAGTATGTTTAGTATGTCACATATGCACGTATTTAATAAGTCAATATTGACTGTAAGAAAGTGCGAGAACGGGTTGTCAAAAGGACAAGGCTGCTTTGGAGAAAGTTCTACACCTTTGCAACAAGTTGCAACAAAAATCATTCCAGAACTAAGTCAACTCTAGTAGCAGGAACGACTGAGGGACCACAGGGCTAACAACAATGCAAACCAGACATGACAGGGCTGATCTCGTCGAAATTCTTAAAACACTGAACAATTTGGAGGATGTTGATCCAGACAACTTCTTGAAAAGATCAGATGTAACACAAACAAGGAACAACGGTTTCAATCTCAACAAGTCACAGTGTAGGATTTATAAACAGGAGATCCTGTGTTTGGATCGATTTCATCCACAGAGTAATAAACTCATGGGAACCGGAGATATCATAGGGGAAGAGATATCATAAAAAATATTATAAACTATGTATACAACTCGTTGTGAGTTATAATAGGATATCTTGAGGTTATCTTGAGATGATTTCGGGGCTATTTTTGTGTGTGTGTGTGTCCCCGCGGCCCGGTCCTCGACCAGGCCTCCACCCCCAGGAAGCAGCCCGTGACAGCTGACTAACACCCAGGTACCTATTTTACTGCTAGGTAACAGGGGCATAGGGTGAAAGAAACTCTGCCCATTGTTTCTCGCCGGCGCCTGGGATCGAAGCCAGGACCACAGGATCACAAGTCCAGAGTCCTGTCCGCTCGGCCGACCGGCTCCCAGGCCCTGTATGTTATTTCTCTACGCCACATTGTTTGGCTTTCGTTGTAGGCATTAAAAAGTTACCATAACTATTTTGTGATCCATAGGCCATCTCCCTTTAACATTCGAAAGAGTTTCTCTTGGGTACACAAATAGAAGGCCGAAATACTTGAGTTTACCCGTTAAAAGAAAAACTTTCAGTTTTCTGTGTCATCCCAACGCGCCCCTGCTTCATATTGTGACGATAATCTCCTTCAAGAGATTGAGCCTGCTCTTCCCTCCAAAATTACGTCTTCACAACTATATAAAAGACTATGGAAGAAATGTCCAACAACGACAACAAACACCAGCAAGGCTTGCCAGGGTGAGCAGAAACGTATGCAGCCCGCCACCTGTTCGGACCCAAATCACCAAACTACCCGTTGATCGCTACGGCTCCGCTGATTGGTCGCCGGTCTGGCTGCACCTGCACTCGCCCCCCAATACTACCTGATGTCTGGGGTCGCCCCAACATCAGTCCTCAGAATGTTCCGTGCTTTCGTAGCCAGCACACCTCCCAGCTAGACTCTAGAGTGTACTGAGAGAGGTGGTGGCTTTAAGCCAATATTCCAGCACCTCCCACTTACTGTTGTATTGCACTTCTTGTTATTTTGCCTTAACGTAACTTTTCATTTTGTCATTTAATTATTCTTATTATTTTGATTCATTGATTTTATTATAAGAATTTGTTTGTGCATTATTTTCATGTTTTGATTTATTTAACGTAATTAAAATTTCATTGTTAAAGTTTTACTTGTGTTTTGTGTGTCTTCTCCTTACCTTACCACAGACGAAGTTCCAGTTTTTCTATTTTTTTTTATAACTATGTGACGAGGCCATACCCCTAGCCTTAAACAGCCGAACACCAACGCGTTACCGTCACAAGTTTTATGGGGGCCTGTCCGGGAGCCTCACTCAGGTACTGGTGCCAAGTGGTAATTTATGGTAAGCGTATTTAACTTTGTTAACGTAGCTTTACTATTTTTCATTCAATTTCATTTTTTATAAGGTGCGGTGTATTGTGCATTACGAGAGTAACATATAGTGAAGGTGAGACAACTTTGGATTACGTGGTGACTGTAGGCCGCAGTCATACTCTTAATTGGTCATCTCTCCCTCCATGTTATTACTCGTATTTACCATCTATGTCCCTTGAATATTTCTCATTCTGACAGATCATCATATTGGTACCCTGGTACTGTGGTCTGCCCCGGGTCAAGAGTACCCAATCTTCTGCAATCTGACTGTAGGAGGACAAAGAGGGCCATAGTTCCTCTAGCTCGAACTTTAGTTGCTGAATTGGGACCTCAGCAGCAGTTCTCGTCACAAGTTGACACCTCGCACCCCTACACGTCAGTCAGAGATGATGATACATACAACGGTAGGGAATTAGCTTATTTTTTCAGAGCACAAAAGTTCGCTAATTCTGTAAGTATCATATTAAATTCAGTAGGAAAAACTTGCTTTATGTCCTATAGAGACTTGGCAAGGTATGCCTACATCCTTGGACTACCAATTTTACTTTTGAAGCATTTAACTGTTTCATTTGTTTTCGAAACTTTGTTTCATTTGTTAGTAGGATTTTCTTGCCCTTATTCTCTTACATGAGTACCGGGTACAAGATTTCCTGCGCCCTTGATTTAATTTAATCATTTAATATCTTTCACTTAACGTTAATTGTTAAAGATCACACAGGATAGGTGCCAGTTGCCACGTTGTCCTGTTTCTGACATTTCATTATTGAACATTCGTGTACCTTTATTTGCTAATTTCACCATGTTTCGTCTCCAAACTTTCCGTGCAAATCCAGCAGGTGAAATAGGGACTTTGAGTCGTGCCAAGAGGACTGAACTACAAACTCTTGCACATGAGTATCAACTAGAAGTTCCCTACCAAGCCAACAAAAATGACCTACACAACCTGTTGCTGGATTACTATTTAGAGCAAGGTAAGATAGACTCTGAAACTCATGAAACTTACTATATTGCAGAGAAAACTGACTTGGCAACGATGAAACTTAAACTAGAGCTGGCCAAGATTGAACGTGAGCAGCAAAGAGAAGCAGCTGCCATACGAAGGGAAGAACACGAACGCGAAGCCGCTTTGAGGAGAGACGAACAAGAACGCGAAGCTGCTTTGAGGAGAGAAGAACACGAACGTGAGGTCGCATTACTCCGTGAACGTGAACGAGTACAGCTTGAAACACTCCAGGAGCGGGAACGCTTACAGCTTGAAACCAAACAACGCGAGTTGGAAATACAACGCGAACATGACAAGCAACAAGCAACTCTGGCTCTAGAGTGTCGTCAACGTGAAATCGCCTTGGAAACTTCACACTTCACTCAACGCCAGCAAGCTACTGCAAATCTTCCCGTCAGTTTTAATATATCACATGCAAGTAAGTTAATGCCATCCTTTGTAGAAGCAGAAGTTGATGTGTTCTTTACCACCTTTGAAACCCTTGCTAATCAACTCAGTTGGCCTGTCGACCAATGGGCCACACTTCTCAGAGTCCATCTTACAGGTAGAGCTGCAGTCACACTCAGTACTTTGGCGTCTGAGAATGACTACTACACTCTGAAACAAGCAGTGTTAGACGCCTACCTACTTTCCACCGAAAGTTATAGAAGGAAATTCCGTGACCACCTGAAGGCAAGTACCACTACCTTCCTCGAGTTTGCTAACACGAAACGGAGGTATTTCATGAAATGGCTGGAAGCAGCACATGTCTCTACTTTTACAGAACTCGTGAACCTGATGCTTGTTGAAGAATTCTTGAGACGTGTGCCGCCTCCTGTCCGCCTCTACTTAGCAGATAAAGAAGAAACCGACTACCTGAAGTGTGCTAAGTCGGCTGACACTTACAGCCTCATCCACCGGCTGACACCTGAACCATCCTCCAGTAAGAAGTCGTGGTACAGTTACGAGAAGGTGAGCCCCGATCAAGCTGGTTCACAACTGTACTGCAAGTATTGTAGACTCTATGGACATACCATAGACAAGTGTGGTAAGTCTCAATACAAGGGAACCACTGACCAACAACGACCCAAACCAACTCCTCCTAAGTCCGGTAAGCCTGTGATGAATGTTGGTGTTGATGTTAATGATCTTTCTCTTTTCAGTAACCACCTGTATACTGGAACTGTCTCTGCCAACGGTTCAAATCCGGAGGGACGTTTCAAATTGAAGATCTTGAGGGACACAGCGGCTCTACAATCGATCATCTTGAAGTCGGCTGTGCCCAACATAGTCTACACCGGGGAAACAGTCTTCATCACTGACCTCACTGCTACCACTCCATACCCTCTCGCCAGAGTCCACCTGGATTGTCCCTACGTGAACGGGGAAGTCCAAGTCGCCGTCAGGGAAAAGCCTTTTCCCATGCCTGGAGTGCAACTTCTCCTAGGCAACGACTTGGCAGAAGACCTGCAACCGACCAACCTGATCGTCATGGACAAACCCCAGGTGTGTAACTCTGTGCCCATAAACCCTATTCTAGAGTATGTTCCAGCAGAGGTTCAAGAGAGTGATGAAGTTTCTCCTCCGGTTCTCGTGACCACCCGTGCACAAGCCGCACGTCCACAGCCAGCTGACTCTACTGCCACCGCTGTCCCTCAAGACCCTCAGAAACTACCCCCGCATCTGACCAAGTTGGAGTTCCGTAAGTTGCAGAGGGAAGATCTTACTTTAGCACCATTGTTTTTCCAGGCTGAGACTCAACCCGACAGTATTCCTGGGTTCTTCCTAGAGAACGACTTGCTCTACCGCAGATATAGACCCAGTAAACTGAAGGAGGACGACGATTGGGCCAACACCGAACAACTTGTGATTCCCACCAGCCTGCGGCCCACTATTCTACACCTGGCCCATGGAGCATTCTCCCACTACGGCTTCAACAAGACTTACCATGGGATTCGCCAAGACTACTACTGGCCAGGTATGGTAAATAACGTCAAACAGTACGTAAAACAGTGTCATACATGTCAGATGGCAGGCAAACCGAACGTCTCCATTCCCAGAGCACCACTGATTCCCATACAGGTGCCTGCGGAACCTTTCCACAGACTCATAATAGACTGTGTTGGTCCTTTACCTCGGACCAGTTCAGGTAACGCCTACATCCTAACCATCCTGTGTCCTACCACCAGATTTCCCATAGCAGTTCCAGTGAAGAACATCACGGCTGCTACGGTTATCAAACATCTATTGAAGATCTTCACTCAATACGGATTTCCCAGGGAGATTCAAAGTGACTGTGGCACCAACTTCACCAGTGATCTCTTCAAAAGGACACTGGAGGAGTTCAACATCAAACAGGTATTGTCCAGCCCCTATCATCCTGCTTCACAGGGTTCTCTTGAACGTAGTCATCAGACCATCAAAGCACTCTTGAAAAAGTTTTGTAGTGAAACCTCAAAGGATTGGGATAAGCAGATTGACCTAATAATGTGTATTTTCAGAAGTCTCCCCAATGAGTCCCTAGGAGTATCTCCTTATGAGATGCTCTACGGCCGTAAGTGCCGTACTCCCCTTAAGGCTTTCAAAGACTCTCTCAGAGATGCCACCTTCAGTGAGCATCAGAATGTGCCCCAGTTTCTTCAAAACCTTCAGCACATTCTAGAGAGAGTCCACCGCTTTGCCCATGATAATCTATTGAAAGCCCAGGTGAGAATGAAGACTCATTACGACCAGACCAGCAAAGTAAGAAAATTCAAGCCGGGAGACTTCGTCCTTGCTTATTTCCCTATCCCAGGTTCACCTTTACAAAACAGATTTTCAGGACCCTACTGCGTCAAAGAGTGCAGGAATAATAATAATTATGTGATAGAGACTCCAGATAGGCGGCGGAAGACCCAGCTGTGCCACGTCAACCTCCTGAAGCAATATAATGGTACTCCTCCCACTGTCTTGATTAACTATTCCACATTCACAGAACCCTACATCCACAGTGAGACCTTCCCAGCTTCTCCTCCCGAAAGCACTGACAAGGAGTCAGCGCTTTCTAATTCCGAAATCCTTAATGATCTTCCCAAATACTTTCAGGATAATCATAGTGCACCTCTCGTCAAGATCTTCAGAGAACATCAAGAGTTGTTCAGAGATGATCCCCAAGAGTGTAATGTTACCCAGCACGACATCCAACTGCTCCCCGACACCCGGCCGATTCGTCAACCCTTCTACCGAATCAGCCCGAGCAAGAAGGAAGTCATGCGTGCTGAGGTGCAGTACCTCTTGGACCATGGACTGGCTACACCTTGTGAGTCCCCCTGGGCCTCACCTTGTATCTTGGTGCCCAAACCCCAAGGTAAGGTGCGGTTGTGCACTGACTATCGAAAACTGAACTCTGTCACTGTCAAGGATGCTTACCCCTTGCCAAGGATAGATGACATCCTTGATGCCATTGGTAGTGCCCAGTACTTGTCCCAAGTGGACTTGCTTAAGGGGTACTATCAAGTGTGTCTAACGGAGCGCGCTAAAGAGATATCTGCCTTCATCACTCCTTTTGGACTTTTCAGATATGAACGCCTTCCTTTCGGACTATGTAATGCCCCGGCCACCTTTCAAAGAGCTGTCAACCGTGTCATCCAGGGCTTGGATAACACATACGCCTACCTGGACGATATCGTCGTAGCCTCCAACTCCTGGAGTGAACATCTGCTCCAGCTGCGACGTCTGTTCTCCAAGCTCCTGACAGCCGGCCTCACCATCAACCTGGGCAAGTCCACTTTCGCGAAAGGTAAAGTGCGTTATCTGGGTCATGTTATTGGGAGTGGCAGCATAGCTCCGTTAGACTCACACACTCAAGCCATCCTACAGTATCCACAGCCTACCACCAGGAAGCAGCTCCTGCACTTCCTTGGTCTTGCCTCTTACTACCGTAGGTTTGTGAGGAATTTCAGTACAGTCGCCACACCTCTAATTCTATTAACCAGTCCCAAGCAACGGTATAATTGGACCATGCAGCAAACCGTTGCTTTCGAACAACTCAAATTCCTCCTCTGTTCTAACCCCATTCTCGCCTCTCCAGATATCACCAAGCCTTTCGTCCTTCATGTCGACGCCAGTGGTACCGGCGTTGGTGGTGTCCTGATGCAACTACGAGGCGAGGAGGTTCTACCTGTCAGCTACTACAGCTACAAACTGAAACCACACCAGAGGAACTACAGCACTATTGAAAAGGAGCTACTATCCATCGTCCTGAACCTCCAACACTTCGCTCCGTACCTACAAGGCGCCAGGTCTACCACCATCTTCTCAGACCACAACCCTCTCCGCTTCCTACATCAAGCCCAATTCACCAACCAGCGTCTTCTACGATGGGCTCTGTATTTACAAGACTTCAACCTGGAGATCCGCTATATCAAGGGTTCTGACAACACCATAGCCGATGCCCTCTCCAGAGTTTATGAAGTAGAAGCGACTCCATCCATTACTCCACCACATAACGACGTACTTCTTCCAGAACCGCAGGCTTCGGGGGAGAGTTGTGACGATAATCTCCTTCAAGAGATTGAGCCTGCTCTTCCCTCCAAAATTACGTCTTCACAACTATATAAAAGACTATGGAAGAAATGTCCAACAACGACAACAAACACCAGCAAGGCTTGCCAGGGTGAGCAGAAACGTATGCAGCCCGCCACCTGTTCGGACCCAAATCACCAAACTACCCGTTGATCGCTACGGCTCCGCTGATTGGTCGCCGGTCTGGCTGCACCTGCACTCGCCCCCCAATACTACCTGATGTCTGGGGTCGCCCCAACATCAGTCCTCAGAATGTTCCGTGCTTTCGTAGCCAGCACACCTCCCAGCTAGACTCTAGAGTGTACTGAGAGAGGTGGTGGCTTTAAGCCAATATTCCAGCACCTCCCACTTACTGTTGTATTGCACTTCTTGTTATTTTGCCTTAACGTAACTTTTCATTTTGTCATTTAATTATTCTTATTATTTTGATTCATTGATTTTATTATAAGAATTTGTTTGTGCATTATTTTCATGTTTTGATTTATTTAACGTAATTAAAATTTCATTGTTAAAGTTTTACTTGTGTTTTGTGTGTCTTCTCCTTACCTTACCACAGACGAAGTTCCAGTTTTTCTATTTTTTTTTTATAACTATGTGACGAGGCCATACCCCTAGCCTTAAACAGCCGAACACCAACGCGTTACCGTCACAATATACATTCACATAACTCTGATAATCTGATGTGACAGATTATCAGATTACCAGAGGAATAGGTACAGCCCGCTCCTGTTCCAGGTAAGTCCTCTACGGGCTCACCATAGCCCGTGCTACTTGCCCCGCTCCTGTTCCAGGTAAGTCCTCTACGGGCTCACCATAGCCCGTGCTACTTGCCCCGCTCCTGTTCCAGGTAAGTCCTCTACGGGCTCACCATAGCCCGTGCTACTTGCCCCGCTCCTGTTCCAGGTAAGTCCTCTACGGGCTCACCATAGCCCGTGCTACTTGCCCCGCTCCTGTTCCAGGTAAGTCCACTACGGGCTCACCATAGCCCGCGCTACTTGCCCCGCTCCTGTGCCAGGTAAGTCCACTACGGGCTCACCATAGCCCGTGCTACTTGCCCCGCTCCTGTTCCAGGTAAGTCCACTACGGGCTCACCATAGCCCGTGCTACTTGCCCCGCTCCTGTGCCAGGTAAGTCCACTACGGGCTCACCATAGCCCGTGCTACTTGCCCCGCTCCTGTTCCAGGTAAGTCCACTACGGGCTCACCATAGCCCGTGCTACTTGCCCCGCTCCTGTTCCAGGTAAGTCCTCTACGGGCTCACCATAGCCCGTGCTACTTGCCCCGCTCCTGTTCCAGGTAAGTCCTCTACGGGCTCACCATAGCCCGTGCTACTTGCCCCGCTCCTGTTCCAGGTAAGTCCTCTACGGGCTCACCATAGCCCGTGCTACTTGCCCCGCTCCTGTTCCAGGTAAGTCCTCTACGGGCTCACCATAGCCCGTGCTACTTGCCCCGCTCCTGTTCCAGGTAAGTCCTCTACGGGCTCACCATAGCCCGTGCTACTTGCCCCGCTCCTGTGCCAGGTAAGTCCACTACGGGCTCACCATAGCCCGTGCTACTTGCCCCGCTCCTGTTCCAGGTAAGTCCTCTACGGGCTCACCATAGCCCGTGCTACTTGGAACTTTTGGTTCCCAGTACCTGACTCTAAAAACAACAACAACATAATCTGTTCCTTCATTAGAGGGAATAATGTTACTCGAGGAATATGTTATCTATATTGTTTTGACATTAATTCTTCCTATTGTCCTCTTATAATTCTTTATCATCCTCCTTTTAGTGTTCCTCCCCTTTCCTCGTCCCACAGCCTTATCCCTTGCGCCTGTTGGCTGGCTTCTGCTTGCACGGTTACGACACTAATCTCTTTGATCTCTCTTCTCCAGCCCCTCTTCCAGTTCCCAGGGCAAGTCTCATAATCGTCTCCTGCTTCCCATTATTCCCTACGGGCTACTCATGCCCGTGTCACCTCTTGCATGGCTTCATCTTCATGAAGTAATTCATTCCATTTTTCTCATTTGCCTTTTGATAAAGGTCCCCGAGAGGATTCGAAAGCGCCAAGGCTTTATCTCCCATTTCAAATGTGGTTATATTGCATTTAATAATTTAATTTAATCAGCGTTGCTTGGGCTCCTTTCATCTCCACATTTCCGTGGAAATAAACATTCCAATCACCTGGGGCCAGATTCACGAAAGCACTTACGCAAGCACTTGCGAATCTGAACATCTTTCCTCAATCTTTGGCGGCTTTGTTTACAATTATTAAACAGTTAATGAGCTCCGAAGCACCAGGAGGCTGTTTATAACAATAACAACAGTTGATTGGCAAGTTTTCATACTTGTAAACTGTTTAATAAATGTAACCAAAGCCGTCAAAGATTGAGGAAAGATGTACACGTTCGTAAGTGCTTGCGTAACTGCTTTCGTGAATCTGGCCCCTGGGCTCTAGAAGGCAAGTTTTCATACTTGTAAACTGTTTAATAAATGTAACCAAAGCCGTCAAAGAGTGAGGAAAGATGTACACGTTCGTAAGTGCTTGCGTAACTGCTTTCGTGAATCTGGCCCCTGGGCTCTAGAAGGCAAGTTTTCATACTTGTAAACTGTTTAATAAATGTAACCAAAGCCGTCAAAGATTGAGGAAAGATGTACACGTTCGTAAGTGCTTGCGTAACTGCTTCGTGAATCTGGCCCCTGGGCTCTAGAAGGCCGAAGCACTATCGATTGAGGTATTGAGTAGTCTTAATGAAGAAAGTTCCAGAAGCAGCAGCCTGCCGCCAGACTGGAAAGAAGGCTGGTGCTTCTGGAAACTTTCCTTATTAAGACTACTCAATAGCTCGGTCGGTAGAGCTTCGCTCTCACACGCGTGGGGTCTCCGGTTCGAGCCTCCTAGAGCCCAGATGACTGGAATTTATTATTCCAGTTACGAAGCGAAGATCCAGAACTTTACGAGTGAATCTTTTCACCCCTGTCACAGTTACCACCCCTGTCACAGTTACCACCCCCTGTCACAGTTACCACCCCCTGTCACAGTTACTACCCCTGTCACAGTTACCACCCCCTGTCACAGTTACCACCCCTGTCACAGTTACCACCCCTGTCACAGTTACCACCCCTGTCACAGTTACCACCCCCTGCCACAGTTACCACCCCTGTCACAGTTACCACCCCCTGCCACAGTTACCACCCCCTGCCACAGTTACCACCCCCTGCCACAGTTACCACCCCTGTCACAGTTACCACCCCCTGCCACAGTTACCACCCCCTGTCACAGTTACCACCCCTGTCACAGTTACCACCCCTGTCACAGTTACCACCCCTGTCACAGTTACCACCCCTGTCACAGTTACCACCCCTGCCACAGTTACCACCCCTGCCACAGTTACCACCCCTGCCACAGTTACCACCCCTGCCACAGTTACCACCCCCTGTCACAGTTACCACCCCTGCCACAGTTACCACCCCCTGCCACAGTTACCACCCCTGTCACAGTTACCACCCCCTGCCACAGTTACCACCCCCTGCCACAGTTACCACCCCTGTCACAGTTACCACCCCTGTCACAGTTACCACCCCTGTCACAGTTACTACCCCTGTCACAGTTACCACCCCTGTCACAGTTACCATCCCTGCCACAGTTACCACCCCTGTCACAGTTACCATCCCTGTCACAGTTACCATCCCCTGTCACAATTACCACCCCTGTCACAGTTACCACCCCTGTCACAGTTACCACCCCTGTCACAGTTACCACCCCTGTCACAGTTATCACCCCTGTCACAGGTACCACCCCTGTCACAGGTACCATCCCTGCCACAGTTACCACCCCTGTCACAGTTACCACCCCCTGCCACAGTTACCACCCCTGTCACAGTTACCACCCCCTGCCACAGTTACCACCCCTGCCACAGTTACCACCCCTGCCACAATTACCACCCCTGCCACAATTACCACCCCTGTCACAGTTACCACCCCTGTCACAGTTACCACCCCTGTCACAATTACCACCCCTGTCACAATTACCACCCCTGTCACAATTACCACCCCTGCCACAGTTACCACCCCCTGCCACAGTTACCACCCCCTACCCCTGTCACAGTTACCACCCCTGTCACAGTTACCACCCTGCCACAGTTACCACCCCCTGCCACAGTTACCACCCCTGTCACAGTTACCACCCCTGTCACAGTTACCACCCCTGTCACAGTTACCACCCCTGTCACAGTTACCACCCCTGTCACAGTTACCACCCCTGTCACAGTTACCACCCCTGTCACAGTTACCACCCCCTGCCACAGGTACCACCCCTGTCACAGTTACCATCCCTGCCACAGTTACCACCCCCTGCCACAGTTACCACCCCCTGCCACAGTTACCACCCCCTGCCACAGTTACCACCCCCTGCCACAGTTACCACCCCTGTCACAATTACCACCCCTTGCCACAGTTACCACCCCTGTCACAGTTACCACCCCTGCCACAGTTACCACCCCCTGTCACAGTTACCACCCCCTGCCACAGTTACCACCCCCTGCCACAGTTACCACCCCTGCCACAGTTACCACCCCTGCCACAGTTACCACCCCTGCCACAGTTACCACCCCTGCCACAGTTACCACCCCCTGCCACAGTTACCACCCCTGCCACAGTTACCACCCCCTGCCACAGTTACCACCCCCTGCCACAGTTACCACCCCTGTCACAGTTACCACCCCTGTCACAGTTACCACCCCCTGCCACAGTTACCACCCCTGCCACAGTTACCACCCCTGCCACAGTTACCACCCCTGCCACAGTTACCACCCCCTGCCACAGTTACCACCCCCTGCCACAGTTACCACCCCCTGCCACAGTTACCACCCCTGTCACAATTACCACCCCTGTCACAATTACCACCCCCTGCCACAGTTACCACCCCTGTCACAGTTACCACCCCCTGCCACAGTTACCACCCCCTGCCACAGTTACCACCCCCTGCCACAGTTACCACCCCCTGCCACAGTTACCACCCCCTGCCACAGTTACCACCCCCTGCCACAGTTACCACCCCTGCCACAGTTACCACCCCCTGCCACAGTTACCACCCCCTGCCACAGTTACCACCCCTGCCACAGTTACCACCCCCTGCCACAGTTACCACCCCCTGCCACAGTTACCACCCCCTGCCACAGTTACCACCCCCTGCCACAGTTACCACCCCTGTCACTAAATTGACTGTTTTCTGGACGTTAGGAAATTTTAGGACAGCTCGTCCTCCAAAAATGAGTAGGTAAATGTAACAGCACAAGTAAGTGCAATTATGTACTGTTCATAGCAGTCAGGAATTGTACTTATTTTCACTTAGTATTAAACCGTACTGTCAAATGTATTGTGAATATTTGAGTTTACCTGAAAAAATGAACAGAAAACCACGACCTAACCTAACCTTCTTAGCGTTTGAAGATAAGCATTTTATTGCTTCTTAATTACAATTAGTACTTAACCTATAGTGATATTACAGCTTTATAAAACTAATAAAACAAAACTAAAATATATATCAATAAATTGTAAAGTAACTCAGGATATTTGCAAATTTTGTATAAAATCTCTATTGTTTAATTAAACTGAAAAAGAAATTCCCGATATTTAAACTTTGTGTATAGCAAATTGAACTTGAAAGCTTCATCCTAAAATTCTGTCTTAACAGAAAACGAGGAGAATAAATGGGGAGATAAATGTAACAGCCCCATAAGTGCAATTATGTACTAAGTACGACAGTAAAGAAATGTACTTATTACACTTAGTATTAAACCGTCCTGTCAATTTGGAGGACGGGCTGCACCAACAGCCTTCATCTTCACTACACATGACCAACGCATTTTATACAACCAATTCACCACTGTTTATCATTCTCTCCTTTTTAATTTTTTAATTTTTTTATTTATTTATTTATATATATATATATATATATATATATATATATATATACAAGAAGGTACATTGGGTTTGTGAGAATACATTGGATAGTACAGTATTTACATTCTTGTAAAGCCACTAGTACGCGCAGCGTTTCGGGCAGAATTTAATTTACTGTATCGGTCCATCTAATTAGCATCATTACTGATCTATACGTAATGTATCTGATCTAATAGCATGAATGCAAATATTTACAAAAGTCTCCGAAAGAGCCGTTTGGAATGTTCAAATCCAGACGAAGAAAACTGTGCAGTCTACCCTGTCATGTGCCAAGAGAACGGGGCGCTCATGTGAGCAACCCAACAGCATGTTCCCCGTATTCAAATCAGGTTCTTTATTTCCCATCAGAATTCACAGCACGGGGCAACCTGCGCTCCTGAGAGGGAAGAACAGCCCTTCCCCAGCACTTCAAAGGCAAGAAGAGATTGAAGTCCATTGGCGGGTGGAACGTTCTGGAGCAGAATGAACCATCGGGTTCGAGGCGTCTCGGTCGACTGGCCTCTGGTGAAGGGTGCGATTTGCTTCAACGATGCTCGACTTGAAAACTGTAGCATCAAAATCCCCTTATCGGTGCTTGTGTGTGTGTGGAGAGGGTGGCAAGATGGCGAGGGTGGTGGTGGTGGTGGTGGTGAGGGTGTTGGTGGGGAGGGTGGTTGAGGCGAGGGTGTTGGTGGTGAGGATTGTGGTGGTTGCGAGAGTGGTGGTGGAGGGGATGTTGGTAGGGAGGGTGGTTGAGGCGAGGGTGTTGGTGGTGAGGATTGTGGTGGTTGCGAGAGTGGTGGTGGAGAGGATGTTGGTGGGGAGGGTGGTTGTGACGATAGAGCAAGGCTCCTCGACTTCATCAAGAGTATGACTCCTGATGAATCAATGCGCTCCTAAGGTCTGTGACTAGGAGGCCCAGCAACCACATCATCAGCTGTGCGGATGATATACTGATCCATACCAATAGTTACACCAACACCCAAAATGTTCTTAGCTCCGCAGTAAACACGTGTCAGGAACTAGGCTAAGTCATCTCAGTAGAGAAAACAAAGATCCTGAATCAACGCCCACCCAGACGGAGTGAGGCTATTCGCAAGATGCAGCTGTATGATTGCTCTCTGCAACCTGTCCTCCTAACAGAACGTCGCATTTTGACATATACTCTACCTAAGGCCAAAAATTGTCTCACTAGAAAATGGAAGGCGCTGGCCAATAATCTCGCCCCTCGGGGGCAAAACTAAATTAAAAAATTAATGGAAGCGGCTCACGAAATTTATATACTGTCCCATTTTGGGACAGTATATAAATTTTGGGTCCTCTGGTAGATCTTGCACTCGAGCGAGTATATGAATACAAAGTTGACGCGTTAGTTGTAAGTGAGTCTACACTGACTGCACTCTGCTCCCCAAGGCATAACTGATGTGCTTGTATCTGTAGCTAGACACAGATATGAAATAATCAATTATGGAATGAGAGCTTGTCTCCTGTGATTCCTTCCCATATTGGTCTTCGAATGCGTGATTGAACTGATGAGTTAGCAAAAATATTTGAACGTAAAGAGGGGAAATGCTCACCATCTTGAACTGCCTCTGAGGAGTCTGAGGGCAGCAATATTCAGGGAACACCAACAAAATCTCGTAGACTTGAGGCAAAGTGACATTCACACCAGTTACTCCATCTATCATCATTCTATTATGCAGGAAGAGCCGCACATCTATGGGTCATCCTATAAGGTTAGCAGGCTTCTATATGCAGACTTCTAAACTGCTAGGCTTTAGCTCGGCTACAAGTACCTATGGGAAACCCAGCCCATCCTCTCGAACGTTCACACGTCACAAAAATGATGTACTAAATTGTCCAAAGATTGCACCATCCGCTGATATGATAGTGAGTATGACAGTTATGAGCAATACATGTGACAGCCTATCGCTATGTGGAACGCTAAGTGTTCCCCTCTCACAGTCCGCCACAAATTACACTTGAAGCACTACTTAAAAACATCGTTTCCTAAGAACTTTCCAAAGTTCCTACTAATTTGGCTCAGAGTCCTCACTGAAGACTTTAATTACACGTTTAAGAAGCAATTAGTAATTCAATTGTCCGAGACGACGCGCAACAATCAACTATTTACCAAATTAGGCTATTCAAAATTGTTCAAATAACATTAAATACAAAAATAACACGATAATAAGTTCGGCTGAAACATGTGTTTAATTACATTCTTGCAATTCAATTCTTTAATATTTAATATACTAATATTCTCGTGCAACAACCCGCAGGTGGGGCTGTTAAACCCATGAACATGGATATATATATATATATATATATATATATATATATATATATATATATATATATATATATATATATATATATATATATATATATATATATATATATATATATATATATATATATATAAAGTTCAGTCAGACTTCCACGCGTATGCAGTTCATTTTAGTGTAGCCAAGTTGTGTGTTTGGGTGTGTCTGGAGGGACCTGCGAGCCAGCCGGCTCCTGACATAAGGCTTCCGTTGACAAGTTCTCGGGATAATGGTTGAAAGTGGCAGTAAACAGGTGGCTGAGGTACACAGACACGCCCAGGCATAACATCCCTTCACCTCGCAAGAACTGTTCTTGTGTGTGTTTAAACGGAACTTTCCTCACAGGAGGCTGAAGCAGTCGTCATTATTTACAAGGGTTTATGACACATAAGTCCGGAACGCAGATAAACGATAAAAATAACTGGCCAGTTGTCAGTTGGAATTTGGCAAGCACTTGTCTGAGTGTGAGTGAACACATGTATATGTTCTTGGTGAGCGTGCTTCAGCTCCTGGTCCCCGCATCCTCCTATAACTCGTACCACAAGGGCTCCGCATGCTAGGTAATGGTTCACATTTATATCTTTCTTGAAGTAAAGGTGTTGGGGATTTTCTCGAGCACTGACTTACTAACAAATTTGCACACAGACAGATTGTGTAACAACATTAAGTGCCACAGCTCCGAGCACACCCCGAGTGCCACAGCTCCGAGCACACCCCGAGTGCCACAGCTCCGAGCACACCCCGAGTGCCACAGCTCCGAGCAAACCCCGAGTGCCACAGCTCCGAGCACACCCCGAGTGCCACAGCTCCGAGCACACCCCGAGTGCCACAGCTCCGAGCACACCCCGAGTGCCACAGCTCCGAGCACACCCCGAGTGCCACAGCTCCGAGCACACCCCGAGTGCCACAGCTCCGAGCACACCCCGAGTGCCACAGCTCCGAGCACACCCCGAGTGCCACAGCTCCGAGCACACCCCGAGTGCCACAGCCCCGAGTGCCACAGCTCCTAGCTCACCCCGAGTGCCACAGCTCCGAGCACACCCCGAGTGCCACAGCTCCGAGCACACCCCGAGTGCCACAGCTCCGAGCACACCCCGAGTGCCACAGCTCCGAGCACACCCCGAGTGCCACAGCTCCGAGCACACCCCGAGTGCCACAGCTCCGAGCACACCCAGAGTGCCACAGCTCCGAGCACACCCAGAGTGCCACAGCTCCGAGCACACCCAGAGTGCCACAGCTCCGAGCACACACAGAGTGCCACAGCTCCGAGCACACACAGAGTGCCACAGCTCCGAGCACACCCCGAGTGCCACAACCTCTACTGCGTTGATACCTGTGTTAGCAAACTATATGCAACTCTCAGCCATCCCTACCTGAATTGGTCATTCGAAATGTCCTAGGTTCGAATCCTGTTGGAGGACAAAGACGTTTTGAGAACTTATAATTTCACCTAATGCCTCTGTTCACCTAGCTATAACTAGGTAGTTAGTCTACTGTTGTAGGTTGTATCTTGGGAAAGGTCAGTGATTGGCCAAAGTGGACTTGAGGAAGCCTCGCATGCTTCGTCTCTCGGACAATTCAATTTCTTTCTTTATTATGCACCCCATACCCATCCCGTGGGCGGTGGTGTAGAGGATAACAGCGGCACATAATCGCTTCAGGAACTGAACCCTCTGGTTCGTTTATCTTGAGATGATTTCGGGGCTTTAGTGTCCCCGCGGCCCGGTCCTCGACCAGGCCTCCACCCCCAGGAAGCAGCCCGTGACAGCTGACTAACTCCCAGGTACCTATTTACTGCTAGGTAACAGGGGCATTCAGGGTGAAAGAAACTTTGCCCATTTGTTTCTGCCTCGTGCGGGAATCGAACCCGCGCCACAGAATTACGAGTCCTGCGCGCTATCCACCAGGCTACGAGGCCCCTTCCGTTTAGCTAAGCAAATAATTTCTTGACGCTAGTCCGCAAGGAGAGAATATTCTCTTTCGTTCCTTCCTGGGCTGAGGGAAAATGTGTTTTTCTGTAAACATGGTTGTATGGCAGGCACTGTACTGTTTTTAAATGTTAAATTTTGTCCCTACTCTCCCCTATAGGTCCTACTCTAGCTGGTGGGAGAAAATCCTGCCCTTTTTTCTGACTGGGTCTGGCTCCTTATCTATGGTATCCTGAACAATAGAGGTTGCTCAAGTGAATTATATTTGATATCGAAGCCCATACAAATAGAAAACGTCAATGAACTTAATAATCTGGGTGAAATCTGTCCGAAACGCAGCGCGTACTAGTGGCTTTACAAGATTGTAGTTACTATACTATGTATCCTCACAATCCCAATGTACCTTCTTGTATATATATAAATAAATAAATAAATATCCATGCGACTTTCACGCATCAGCACCTCGACGATTGTCTGGGACGCCATTTAGTGCATTTATATTTACTAAAGAAATGCGTTGAATGTTCGAGCTACTTTTAAGAAAGTGAAAATGAGCGGGAATTAGGTGCAAGAAGCTAGGGCCAGATTCACGAAGCAGTTACGCAAGTACTTACGAACGTGAACATCTTTCCTCAATCTTTGGCGGCTTTGTTTACAATTATTAAACAGTTAATGAGCTCCGAAGCACCAGGAGGCTGTTTATAACAATAACAACAGTTGATTGGCAAGTTTTCATGCTTCTAAAGTGTATAATAATTGTAACCAAAGCCGTCAAAGATTGAGGAAAGATGTTCACGTTCGTAAGTACTTGCGTAACTGCTTTGTGAATCTGGCTCTAGGAAGATAAGCAGTCTTGGTAACACTTCAATCCATCCTCAGGATATATTCATTCCATCCAGCAGTCGACCCCAAAGACGCATTCATCAAATTTATCATGCTGTTTGTTCAAAATAGGAATTTTCTCAAATATAAATTAATATTGTTATATATTAGCATATCGTGCATATTTCTACATAGATTAGGTTAGGTTATTTAGGCATTAGGCTAGGTACCGTGTAGACTGTCTAGGTTCTCCAACCCGTCCTCACGCTAGGCTGTTTAAAGCAGCGGCCGTCCTCCCTAGATACATTCATCAATTTTAACATACTGCGCATTAAACTTTGCTTTCTTCTCATATATAAACTAATATTATTATATATAAAAAAAATCTATGTAACCGAAATCAAATCTATGTGGGTTCTATTCTTAGAACCAAACCACAATCATCTCGGCTATACCACAACACTCACAACAATCCTAGTAGACCACAACACTCACAACAGTCCTAGTATACCACAACCATACAGCTTCACTACAACTTTACAGCTTCACCACAACCCTCCAGCTTCACCACAACCCTCCAGCTTCACCACAACCCTCCAGCTTCACCACAACCATACAGCTTCGCCACAACCACCCAGCTTCACCACAACCACCCAGCTTCACCACAACCACCCAGCTTCACCACAACCACCCAGCTTCACCACAACCACCCAGCTTCACCACAACCCTCTAACTTCACCATAACCCTCCAACTTCACCACAACCATACAGCTTCACCGCAACCATACAGCTTCACCACAACTATACAGCTTCACCACAACCATACAGCTTCACCACAACTATACAGCTTCACCACAACCATACAGCTTCACCGCAACCACACAGCTTAACCACAACCATACAGCTTCACCGCAACCATACAGCTTCACCGCAACCATACAGCTTCACCGCAACCATACAGCTTCACCGCAACCATACAGCTTCACCGCAACCATACAGCTTCACCACAACCATACAGCTTCACCGCAACCATACAGCTTCACCATAACCCTTCAGCTTCACCACAACTATACAGCTTCACAACTATACAGCTTCACCACAACCATCCAGCTTCATCACAACCCTCCAGCTTCACCACAACCATCCGGCTTCACCACAACCATTCGGCTTCACAACCATCTAACTTCACCACAACCCTCCAGCTTCACCGCAACCATACAGCTTCACCACAACCATACAGCTTCACCACAACCATACAGCTTCACCATAACCCTTCAGCTTCACCATAACCCTTCAGCTTCACCACAACTATACAGCTTCACCACAACCCTCCAGCTTCACCACAACCCTCCAAGCTTCACCACAACCATCCAGCTTCACCACAACCCTCCAGCTTCACCACAACCCTCCAAGCTTCACCACAACCATCCAGCTTCACCACAACCATTCGGCTTCACCACAACCATTCAGCTACACCACAACCCTCCAGCTTCACCACAACCCTCCAAGCTTCGCCACAAACCTCCAAGCTTCACCACAACCCTCCAAGCTTCACCACAACCCTCCAAGCTTCACCACAACTCTCCAAGCTTCACCACAACCCTCCAAGCTTCACCACAACCCTCCAGCTAAGCCTTACCTCTGAACTACACTTCCATTTCCTAAGAGGTTCAGGAAGTTCTTGGCATTTCCATTTTCAAGCAACAGTCGCAAGATTGTCTCTTGGGTGTTGATGGCGAGGTGAACAATGGCTCGTCTTGCTCGTCACATAGTCACATAACAGTCCCCATACAACATATATATTTATTCCATTTTTTAAAAGACCTTTCTTCTAACAAAACCGGTAAACAGGAATGAGGTAGTTGTTGATCGTGCCGTGGCCCTGGGTAAACTAGTCCTCGTAGCGCTGGAGGCGAGGTTAACCACTGAAATATTCACCTGACGTCACGGCCTACGTCACTTCCGCTCCAAGATGGCGGCCGGCTGGTTCAACTCCTCTTCTGACATTTATAAAGCCATGGCGATCAGGGGGGGGGGAGGGGGTTGTCGAGCGGCCACAAGTCCATAAGGGTCATTAGCTGTGACAGAGGCAGAGGCTCACCTAGACCATAATGATTGCCAGCGAGTAGTTTTGTCTTGCGCCCGAACGCTGGGATTTAGAGAGCGCGTGACATTTGGTCTGGACAGGTTTCAAGTGAATATTTTAGAGTGGAAGCTGCGTAGCTGGGCCGCCGGACGATGCTCGCTCTCCACTCCAGCGTCCCTCTCGCCCTGCTGCTGCTGCTGCTGCTGCTGTAGCTGCTGCTGTTGCTGTAGCTGCTGCTGTAGCTACTGCTGCTGCTGCTCCTGCTGCTGCTGCTGCTGTAGCTGCTGCTGCTGCTGCTGTAGCTGCTGCTGCTGCTGCTGTAGCTGCTGCTGCTGCTGCTGTAGCTGCTGCTGCTGCTGCTGTAGCTGCTGCTGCTGCTGTAGCTGCTGTAGCTGCTGCTGCTGTAGCTGCTGTAGCTGCTGCTGCTGTTGTAGCTGCTGCTGTTGCTGCTGCTCCTGCTGCTGCTGTTGTAGCTACTGCTCCTGCTGCTGCTATTGTAGCTGCTGCTCCTGCTGCTGTTGCTGCTGCTCCTGCTGCTGCTGCTGTAGCTACTGCTGCTGCTATTGTAGCTGCTGCTCCTGCTGCTGTAGCTACTGCTCCTGCTGCTGCTATTGTAGCTGCTGCCACTGTTGCAGATGGTGGAGTCCTTAGGGTTTGGGACTTGTTGTAAGCATGACTTAACAAGTTTAAGTCGAGAGAAGGGATAAAGGTAAATCTGATAGTTTGAGGACGACTGCAGTGACGATGGTTAGCTGACAGTAAAGGTAGTTACGGCTAGGACGTGGCCAGTGGTCGTCGTAGGCAGGTGTAAAGGAAAATAGAGGGGTAATACAGCATAAAGTCTTAATGTAGAGATGGAAGGGAAGACTGAGAGAGAGGGAGAGAGAGAGAGGGAGAGAGAGGGAGAGAGAGAGAGAGAGAGAGAGAGAGACAGAGAGACAGAGAGACAGAGAGACAGAGAGACAGAGAGAGAGAGAGAGAGAGAGAGAGAGAGAGAGAGAGAGAGAGAGAGAGAGAGAGAGAGACAGAGAGACAGAGAGACAGAGAGACAGAGAGAGAGAGAGAGAGAGAGAGAGAGAGACAGAGAGACAGAGAGACAGAGAGACAGAGAGAGAGAGAGAGAGAGAGAGAGAGAGAGAGAGAGAGAGAGAGAGAGAGAGAGAGAGAGAGAGAGAGAGAGAGAGACAGACAGACAGACAGACAGACAGACAGACAGAGAGAGAGAGACAGAGAGAGAGACAGAGAGAGACAGAGAGAGACAGAGAGAGAGAGACAGAGAGAGAGAAAGGAACAAGAGGCGGAAGAAGAAAGTAGGAGTAAGACTTATCTCTGTTCCCTCCTCCACGCCTATACCATCAATAATATTTAACATTTTCGGCAATCTTTTCATTCTTGTCATAATTTTTTTATTAAGAATAGTTCAAAATTAAATTAGATTTAATTCCCATCAGAGTGTTATCTTATCTTGAGCTTCCTAATAGCGACAAATGTTAAATACAAGATCCACGAAAATATATATATAAACGTGTTATAATATTCTTATATAATGTGATATAATATTCTTATATATAATGTGATATAATATTCTTATATATAATGTGATATAATATTCGTATATAACGTAAATTATCAACAGGTTATCATCAGTAAACTAATCTTGCGCTCAGAGAATTATCTTGAATTCTCCATCTTGAATTCTCCAGACTAGGCTATTAATAAATTTTATCCTCATACTTATATGGATTACTTGCAAGGTAAAGACTAGGAGCCTCGCTGGCCATGATTTAACTTCTGATCTTCACATATGTTGATGTGGGGGGCTTCTGGGCAGCAGGTGTGTAAGAACAGCAGGTGTAGAACACCTGCTGTCGTTCTCCCCAACAGTGAATAGCCTGATGGGGTTTAGAGTATAGACCTGATATGGCCTGATAGCCTAGCCTATCAGAATAGCCTAATGTGGTCTAGAGTATAGACCTGATGTGGCCTGATAGCCTAGCCTATCAGAATAGCCTGATGTGGTCTAGAGTATAGACCTGATGTGGCCTGATAGCCTAGCCTATCAGAATAGCCTGATGTGGTCTAGAATAGCCTAGAGTATTCACAATGCTGTGGTGTGATTTCCATGATTTAATTCGTCACATCTCTTTTGATTAGTACTCGGTCAGAATTTCACTTGAGTCATTTTAATTTATATTCTGTATGGAGAATTACATCGGGGGAAGAGAGCTGAGAAGTCTAAACTCTCAAGTCTTAAATTAAGAGTTGAGAGTTGTTAAAGTCTTGGTTTTGTTCAATTGGAAGAAAAATGACAGGTTGGATAACAAGAACCTTTCAAACAAGAGATGCTACACCAATGATGATACTTTTTAAGACACTAGTTCTCTCTATAGACATTCTAATTTGCTACACACTAACAGCCGCATTCAATGCTGGAGAAATTGCTGAGCTAGAGAACGTGCAAAAAGTCTTTTTACCGCCAATTGCATTCAATATAACTGCAAACATAAATTATATTTGTATTCTCTAGGGCGCAGGCGAAGGAAATACATATTAATTTACGTGGAAAATATTAGAGGGGGGCTGGTCCCAAACCTACACGCAGAAATAACACCACACGAGACCAGAAGACATGGCAGGATGTGCAGAATACCCCCGTTGAAGAACAGAGGTGCAACAGGTACTCTGAGAGAGAACTCTATCAACATCAAGGGGCCCGAGACTGTTCAACAGATGATTTAATATGATGACTTTTCAATAAAGATTTAGAGCAATAACTGAACCATCATCATGTATAATGATTTAGAGTGTATTAACTGTAGCTTCTTCACGTGTAATAACTTAAGAATGCCACAACCGAACAAAAGCACTGTTAAATTAACCTTAAACTTTTACACTAATTAATCACGAGCGATAATTGAACCCTTAAGTTCCAATAATAAATACACGCATTCGTTCATTATTCCTTGTGTTACGCTCGGTTAAAAAAGGACAATTAGTCATTATGACGAATGGTATTCACGGTGCTCTAATCCGAAGGGAGATTAGAATCTGAAAAATGAACGCGGCCACCTTCAATGTTTTCAAAACAATACAAGCGCAAGTTTATGGAAATTTCCCCCTTAGGTACACGCGTCTTTTAGCTCATTTTAGAGTATATAAGGGTATATTCCACGTCCAGAGTATATTGTTAGAGATAGTCCACATGAACGGTATATATACTGAGATATTCCCAATCAAGAGCATATTTAGAGAGCATATTATATATATATATATATATATATATATATATATATATATATATATATATATATATATATATATATATATATATATATATGACTGTCATTCTATGAAGGGAGGATTGAAACAGGAATTTCCTTAAGTACTTTCGTATTTAATAATACAGCTTCAGAAGGATATGTATATTTCTTGTATTATTAAATACGAAAGTAAATCCTCATAACTCATGCCTATTAGGTCTGGGACTAGCCTAGTGGCATACCTCTGAACTTTTTCCAGCTTCGTCGTGTGCTTGACAAGGTACGGGCTCCATGCTGGGGCCGCATACTCCACGATTGGTCTTACGTATGTGGTATACAAGGTTCTGAAGGATTCCTTACACAGGTTTCTGAAGGCAGTTCTGATGTTAGCCAGCCTTGCATACGCCGCCGATGTTATTCTTTTTATGTGGGCTTCAGGAGACAGGTTTAGCATGATATTTCCTCTCTGTCCGTTTCGTGAAGGACTTCATCTCCCATTCAGTATCCTGTGTCTGGCCTCCTGTTTCCTCCGTCTTGTTTCATTGCCTTACATTTATTCGAGTTGAACTTTAGTAGCCATTTGTTAGAACATTCATTCAGTCTGTCTAGGTCAACTTGTAGCCTCATCCTATCTTCCTCTGTCTTAATCCTCCTCATAATTTTTGCATCATCAGCAAACAAGGAGAGGAACGATTCTATATCCTCTGGAACATCTTTACATACATCAGAAACAGTATAGGTCCAAGGACTGAACCCTGCGAGATTCCACTGGTGACGCCTCGCCAATCTGAGACCTCATCCCTAACAGTGACTCGCTGTCTTCTGTTGCTTAGGTACTCCCTTATCCAATGGAGTACCTTCCCTTTCACTCCTGCCTGCTTCTCCAGCTTTTACACTAGTCTCTTGTGTGTTTACTAGTTGTGTTTGCGGGGGTTGAGCTTTGCTCTTTCGGCCCGCCTCTCAACTGTCAATCAACTGTTTACTAACTACTACTTTTTTCCACACCACACACACACACACCCCAGGAAGCAGCCCGTGACAGCTGACTAACTCCCAGGTACCTGTTTACTGCTAGGTAACAGGGGCATTCAGGGTGAAAGAAACTTTGCCCATTTGTTTCTGCCTCGTGCGGGAATCGAACCCGCGCCACAGAATTACGAGTCCTGCGCGCTATCCACCAGGCTACGAGGCCCCTGTGGTACTGCGTCAAAGGCTTCCTGACAATCCAAAAATATGCAGTCTTCCCAACCCCTTTCTTCCTTGCCTGATATTTGTTGCCTGGTCGTAGAATTCAATTAATCCTGTGAGGCATGACTTGCCATCCCTGAACCCATGCTGATATGTTACAAAGTTATTTTGCTCCAGATGTTCCACGAGTTTTTTTTTCACATTCTTCTCCAGCTTGCATGGTATGTAAGTTAGGGACACTGGCCTGTAGTTCAGTGCCTCCTGTCTATCCCCTTCTTGTATATCGGGATTACATTAGCCGTCTTCGAAATTTTTGGCAGTTCACCTGTTACCAGTGATCTGTTATACACTATGGAGAATGGCAGGCACAGTGCTTCTGCTCCTTTTTTTTTAGTATCTATGGTAAGATTCCATCTGGGCCTATAGCCTTTGTCACATCTAACTCTAGCAAAAGCTTCCTTACATCCCCGCTGGTAATCCCAAACTCCTCTAGTGGTGCCTGGTTAACTATTCCCTCTCTTATCTCGGGAACTTCTCCTTGCTCTAATGTGAAGACCTCCTGGAATTTCTTATTGAGTTCCTCGTACATTTCCTTGTCGTTTGCAGTGAATCTATCTGCCCCTATCCTTAGTTTCATTACCTGTTCCTTCACGCAGGTGTGATACCTGTCAGGTGTGATACCTGACCATAACCCCCCCCCACCCCCGCTGCTACCTTCCCCCTCCCCTCACTGCCACCTGAAGCACTTAACGACCTGTTCGCTGGGGAGAGTTCGTCCCCAGATGCTGGGTCGTAACGAGCCTATTTATTACCTGCTGAGCCAACACTTTCCCGCCCTATCCTCTCTCTCACCCTTGTCTATCTTGTCTCCTCCTAACTCTTCCCCTTCTCTCTCTCTCTCTCTCTCTCTGTCTCTGTCTCTCTCTCTCTCTCTCTGTCTCTGTCTCTGTCTCTCTCTCTCTCTCTCTCTCTCTTCCCTGTATCGCCGCCTCCCTGCTCGTCGCCAAGCGCCCTCAGCACCCACCAGATCGGTCCGCCAGGAAGATCACATCGAAATCTGAAGCTGGCGACATGCCCACAGTTGAAGCGCCTCGGAGATGTGAATACAAAATACAATCTGCTTTCCATATGTTTCCTGGGATTTCTGGAGAGAGGAGACGGTGGGTATTTTTCTCGGAGCGGGAGGAGAAGCAGCAACGGCTCGAACCTGAACCATGGTCACAGTGATGCGAAATCACGATGGTTCTAGCCTCCTTACCTTGAGGTGCTTCCGGGGCTTAGTGTCCCCGCGGCCCAGTCGTCGACCAGGCCTCCTGGTTGCTGGACTGATCAACCAGGTTCGAATCCTCGTAGGATTCTCATATATATCTATGAGAGAGAATGTTTATCTGCCTATTCGAAGTTTCAAGACCTTGGGCCAGATTCACGAAAGCACTTACGCAAACACTTACGAACGTGTACATCTTTTCTCAATCTTTGGCGGCTTTGTTTACAATTATTAAACAGTTAATGAGCTCCGAAGCACCAGGAGACTGTTTATAACAATAACAACAGTTGATTGGCAAGTTTTCATGCTTGTAAACTGTTTAATAAATGTAACCAAAGCCGTCAAAGATTGAGGAAAGATGTTCACGTTCGTAAGTACTTGCGTAAGTACTTTCTTGAATCTAGCCCCTTGTCTTGATTTTGCGATTTTTCAAAATGATTTTTTCATGTGATTTTTCACGTTGCATTACACACACTGAAATCACAATAGTGTGATGCATCAAATGAACAAACTCCACAAGGGCCGTGACGAGGATTCGAACCTGCGTCCAAGAGCCTCCCAGACGCTGCCTTAATCGACTGAGCTACGACATGGTAAAGAGAGTTGAAACCGAAGTTCTACTGAACTTACTGGATTCTGCAGCCGCTCCGAGACACAAACCACAAGAACGGTTCGAATCCTCGTCACGGCCCTTGTGGATTTGTTCACGCTGCATTGTTATTGTACGGTGAATGTTGTAGGTTAGTTCTATCTTGAGATGATGATTTCGGGGCTTTAGTGTCCCCCGCGGCCCGGTCCTCGACCAGGCCTACACCCCCAGGAAGCAGCCCGTGACAGCTGACTAACACCCAGGTACCTATTTTACTGCTAGGTAACAGGGGCATAGGGTGAAAGAAACTCTGCCCATTGTTTCTCGCCGGCGCCCGGGATAGAACCCGGGACCACAGGATCACAAGTCCAGCGTGCTGTCTGGTTGATACCTGGTTGATGGGGTTCTGGGAGTTCTTCTACTCCCCAAGCCCGGCCCGAGGCCAGGCTCGACTTGTGAGAGTTTGGTCCACCAGGCTGTTGCTTGGAGCGGCCCGCAGGGTCACGTACCCACCACAGCCCGGCTGATCCGGAACTTCTCTTAGAAAACCGTCCAGTTTTCTCTTGAAGATGTCCACGGTTGTTCCGGCAATATTTCTTATGCTCGCTGGGAGGACGTTGAACAACCGCGGACCCCTGATGTTTATACAGTGCTCTCTGATTGTGCCTATGGCACCTCTGCTCTTCACTGGTTCAATCTTGCATTTTCTTCCATATCGTTCACTCCAGTACGTTGTTATTTTACTGTGTAGATTTGGGACCTGACCCTCCAGTATTTTCCATGTGTATATTATTTGGTATCTCTCTCGTCTCCTTTCTAGAGAGTACATTTGGAGAGCTTTGAGACGATCCCAATAATTTAGGTGTTTTATCTCGTCTATGCGTGCCGTATATGTTCTCTGTATTCCCTCTATTTCAGCAATCTCTCCTGCTCTGAAGGGGGAAGTGAGTACTGAGCAGTACTCGAGACGGGACAGCACAAGTGACTTGAAGAGTACAACCATTGTGATGGGATCCCTGGATTTGAAAGTTCTCGTAATCCATCCGATCATTTTTCTGGCTGACGCGATATTTGCTTGGTTATGCTCCCTAAACGTTAGATCGTCGGACATCATTATTCCTAAATCCTTGACATGCTGTTTTTCTACTATGGGAAGATTCTACCGGCTCCCAGTTCGGGGCGACTCAATGGCCATCTTGAAGTAGGATTATCATCTTTTGAGACAACCAACGACCTCTCAGAAAACAGAAAGAATGAAAGAAACGACCCCAAGACAGAATTTAAATTTAAATTTAAATTCTGTCAATTTAAAGTGTCCTCTCCTAACCTACCAGAGGACCCATAACAGAAAACGGGACAAATGTCACGTTCGCCAGCCGCTTCCATTTTCTATTACGACAATGTCTGGCCTCATGTCCCGCATACGGTCGAAATGCGACGTTCTTTGTAGGACAAGTTGGTGAGAGAGGCTGTGAGGTAGGGAGGGAAGGGTGAAGTACAGTATTGTGGAATGGGAGGGAGGAAGAATGGGGGGGGAGGGGAGAATGGGTGAATGAGAGGGAGGGATAGACCCGGGCACCGCCGGTGACCCCCCCTGTGGTTAAGGACAACATATACTTCTCGCTGACTGAGCAACCAAACCCACCTGTTCATGAGTGGACCAGACTTTACACACAACACCCACACATCACAGTAACCAACCACAGTACGCAATCACAGTACCCAACCTCCGTACCCAATCACCGTACCCAATCACCGTACCCGACCACCGTACCCGACCACCGTACCCGACCACCGTACCCGACCACCGTACCCGACCACCGTACCCGACCCGCCCTCAGACAATGCGGGTCTCTGCGGCTCGCGGCCCCAAAGATACATTCATCAATATTAACACAGGCCATTCAAATCAGGGCTTCATGCAAGGAACAGGTGGAAGAGAATGAAGACGGGAGAGGCAGGAAAGAAACCCAAGGACTCTACACTACACATGGAAAGTAAATACAGAAATCTAAAGAATTTTAGAAATATTCAGAAATCTGAAAAAAAGCCATTTGGGAGTGGATATAATTCCTAATATATTAACGGAATAACATCGGCAGAATATGTGAGATATTAAAACTGGTTTAATGTATTATATATATATATATATATATATATATATATATATATATATATATATATATATATATATATATATATATATATATATATATATATATATTATACAGCAAGACTTGCATAAGAGGACCTGAGCTACGAGAGTTAAGGGAACTCAACCTCACAACCCCAGAGGAAAGAAGGAACAAAGAGTTCATGATCACTACATACAAAGTACTGAGGGAAATGGATAAGGATAACAAGACCGCTTTTTCAAAGATAAAATAAAGCGAGAGGACTTACAGGGAAGCTGGAACTGGAATGAGTCGATGAAATATAAGGAAATGCTTATATACTCTCTACGAATAATTGCAAACAAAATCCAGTGAAAGAAGACGTCGTGGAAGCCACCTCCATCTACACCATCAAGGCCAGATGTGACAAAGACCCACAACATCAGGAATAACACATGTGCAAGGTGCAATAAGTGCAGTAGGCGGGTGTGTGGGAGTGCCACACCTGCCTCCTTCGTAGTCTCCATTAGGCCAGCACTCTACCGCGAAGCACACACACCACCTACAGCACTACCGCGAAGCAGACACACCACCTACAGCACTACCGCTAAGCACACACCACCTACAGCACTACCGCTAAGCACACACACCACCTACAGCTCTACCGCTAAGCACACACACCACCTACAGCTCTACCGCTAAGCACACACACCACCTACAGCACTACCGCTAAGCACACACACCACCTACAGCACTACCACTAAGCACACACACCACCTACAGCTCTACCGCTAAGCACACACACCCCCTACAGCACTACCGCGAAGCAGACACACCACCTACAGCACTACCGCGAAGCAGACACACCACCTACAGCACTACCGCTAAGCACACACACCACCTACAGCACTATACCGCGAAGCAGACACACCACCTACAGCACTACCGCGAAGCAGACACACCACCTACAGCTCTACCGCGAAGCACACACCACCTACAGCACTACCGCGAAGCACACACACCCCCTACAGCACTACCGCGAAGCAGACACACCACCTACAGCACTACCGCGAAGCAGACACACCACCTACAGCACTACCGCGAAGCAGACACACCACCTACAGCTCTATACCGCCATAAACAAGGGCCAGGAAAAAATGCCAAAGAGAGTAATATTTACCTGACACCTCCACTATGCTTACCAGGCGGGTAGCTCGCTGCCTCATCAGTTGCCCGGGGGCCAGAGGTACACATCAACGCGCCTCTATGTTAAAGGTACTTATAAACCTCTCTCCACACTTATGTTAAGTTGATTGTGCATCACGCCACTGATCAATGTTGTAGGAAGATGCTTCTTGAGTTTAAATAAATGGTAGAATCTGATAGTCCGACTCACCTAAAGCTGTGATTGGTCGCCCTACAAGACTTAGTCATAGTTAAAATTGTCTATAATCCTAACAGCTTACTCCGGCAACACTATACAATGCTCTAAAACAGGGCTTTTCAAGCTGCTGGTCCCAATAATCAAATCAGCCGCGACGAACAGAAAAAATCCAAAACAAATAAGCAATTGAGAGCAAAAATCTCACTGCACTGAACAAATCCACAAGGGCCGTGACGAGGATTCGAACCTGCGTCCGGGAGCATCCCAGACACTCATTATCCATCTCACATTAACGAGACTGTGGTATCTGCGTTACCAAATTGGTGGCCGTAGCTGATGTTTTCAGTATTCATAACGACGTATATATTGAAAAGCCTTCAATATATTCCAAAATATTGAATGTACTGAAGGATTTCAAAATCTGTTAAGCCTATGGCAAGCAGGAATTACAAGTGATCAATCCACCTACTATACATCTCCAACATTCTTACAACACACTGCTCACCACATTATCAAAAAGATATTTTAAAAGCATTAAAACTCGAGATATTGTCACATCTCACTTCTCTATCCTAAAGTCTTAATAACTATTTTTCCAGTGCAGAAATTTGAAACCAGGAAAGAGAAGGCTTGGATAAAATATCCATTTGATTTTCGACGCCCTTACTCAACATTTGAGTTAAACTTTGATACTGATGAGTAGGCTGAATTACTGCATCTTAGCAGTTCTTTACGATAAACAATGATTTCGAGCAATTAAATTTGTCACCATTTTGCATTGAGGCTACAGGAAAATTTCCACTTTTTAAGTAAAAAAGTTTTATCACGGTATCATTACCTCTCACCGTTACTTAGTTGTGTGAACTAGGATTTTCACACATTATCGCAATTCAAAACGAAAGATAGACGCCGGCTCAATACAGATAAACGTATAACACTGTAACCAATCCACAAGGGCCGTGATGAGGATTCGAACCTGCGTCCGGGAGCATCGCAGACACTGTCTTCCCGTCTTCCAAACTGGAATCATTTACTTATGAACAAACTTCTCATTAAATGAAAACAATTTTTAAAAATATTGTATACTGTCTATTGTTTTCTCGAATTTCATGTCAAATGTACATTTCTTTTTAATTCGTCTATATTCTTTCTAAAACAGAAATATGTAATTTAATTGAATAGATTCCATCCAAAAAATATTAATTTATAATGTGCTAATAGGAAATAATGGAATATAATTCACAGAAAATGGGTTTGATTTATTAAACGATGGTATACTGAGTCGCTTTTTATACTGAGACCCAGTATACTTTTATACTGAGACCCAGTATACTTTTATACTGAGACCCAGTATACTTTTATACTGTGACCCAGTATACTTTTATACTGAGACCCAGTATACTTTTATACTGAGACCCAGTATACTTTTATACTGAGACCCAGTATACTTTTATACTGAGACCCAGTATACTTTTATACTGTGACCCAGTATACTTTTATACTGAGACCCAGTATACTTTTATACTGTGACCCAGTATACTTTTATACTGTGACCCAGTATACTTTTATACTGAGACCCAGTATACTTTTATACTGTGACCCAGTATACTTTTATACTGAGACCCAGTATACTTTTATACTGTGACCCAGTATACTTTTATACTGTGACCCAGTATACTTTTATACTGAGACCCAGTATACTTTTATACTGTGACCCAGTATACTTTTATACTGAGACCCAGTATACTTTTATACTGTGACCCAGTATACTTTTATACTGTGACCCAGTATACTTTTATACTGTGACCCAGTATACTTTTATACTGTGACCCAGTATACTTTTATACTGAGACCCAGTATACTTTTATACTGAGACCCAGTATACTTTTATACTGAGACCCAGTATACTTTTATACTGTGACCCAGTATACTTTTATACTGTGACCCAGTATACTTTTATACTGAGACCCAGTATACTTTTATACTGAGACCCAGTATACTTTTATACTGAGACCCAGTATACTTTTATACTGAGACCCAGTATACTTTTTATACTGCGATTCATAGCAGTTCATGCTGTGAATCGAAGTATAAAAGTTTAAAAATGCTGCCTCGGCGTTCGAGCAGCAACGCAAATCGCTGCACAACCTTTCCCAGCCCGTCCTCCAAAGACCCAAAAGTGATTCAATGCACCCGCCAAACCCCTTGTTTATACAACCCGTCCTCGACTCAAGTCCATTCCATCCAGTGGTCGACCCCACAGACGCATTCATAAATTTTTACATGCTGTTCATTCAAAACGGGAATTTTCTCAAATATAAATTAATATTATAATATATTAGCATATTGTGCATATATAGGTATAGGATAGGTTAGGTTAGGTGTTTAGGTTCTGTTGGCGATTATTTGCATTTGTAATACGTGGGTGAAGCATTTATAGCGTTGTGATTCGAACAAAATTCGTCAGTGAAGCACTTGTTCCGGATATGTTCGAACGTCAGCAGTTGTGAGTCGTGTGTAAACCGCTTTTCATTCATAAACAGGGGTTTCGTGGGTGGATGGAATCACTTTTGGATCTTTGTTTGGAGGACGAGCTGGTTTATAAATGAAAAACGGTTTACACACAACTGATTTCGTTCGAACACTTCTGGAACAAATGCTTCACTGACGAATTTTGTTCGAATCACAATGCTGTAAATGCTTCACCCACGTACTACAAATACAAATAATCGCCAACAGAACCTAAACACCTAACCTATGCCTATATATGCACAATATGCTAATATAATATTAATTTATATTTGAGAAAATTCCCGTTTTGAATGAACAGCATGTTAAAATTTATGAATGCGTCTATGGGGTCGACCGCTGGATGTAATGGACTTGAGTCGAGGACGGGTTGGCCCTTCCTGTCCTCCTCCTCGGCATCTGACAACTTAATGAAGGAAATTCTAACTGACTTCTTTGGTCAGCTGGCAGACGAACACGATCCCAACTTTATACGCAATGCCACCGAGTAGGCCTCTCGTGCAGGCCCATCACTTCAACCACCACCATCAAAAGCCCACAAGCAATCCAGTTGGGATGGCCCCATTGTTGACCGAGCTGCTGCAGAGTGCCTGGGCGCTACAACACCACCACACGACCATGCTCGCCTCACAACATTAGCAGCTCCACATGCAGGGGAGTTCCTGTTAGCAACCCCAATGTCGGCAACTGGCACGCGTCTCACACCGCATGCTCTATGACTTGCTGCTCCAATCCACACTAAATATATGTGAATGTGAGAGGTGGTGGCTGACTGGTACGACCACCATGGCCTGCTCTGCCAAAGTACAGGGGAATGGCACTCAAGGCACAGTGAAGTTAACGACATCATCAAGAGGAGCCTCACCACAGTTGGATATCCAGCTGAGAGAGAGCCCCAGTACCTAATGCCCCGTAACTCTGATGTTCTTACTGATCGCCCAGGTGGGATTACAGTGAATCCCCAGAAGAACAGCATGCAGTTGGTGTGGGACTGAATGCGTTTATCAACCCTGGATAAGCAACCTACACTGGCTTCAGTGTTGCACAATCCAGGTGGCGCTGCCGCTCACAGGGAATCAGCCAAGTCCCGTAAGTACAGAGAACTGGATCACCACTACAATTTTGTCCCCATTGCTTCAAAGGCTGCTATCAGTTTTTTGAAAGAACTAGGTTCTAAGTTAATTGAAACAACAAAAGACCCTAGAGCTGCCAGCTTCCTTTTCCAGCGCCTCAGCGTGGCGATACAGAGGGGAAATGCACACGGCATTCAGGATTCCTGCCCGCCATCTGAGGAGCTGGAGGAACTGGACAACCTAGTTCACCTAGTTGTGCTTGCGGGTGCTTGAGTTGAGCTGTAACAACACCTTTGTACCTTGTATAAACCAAGTTTGTAACTCCTTTTTCGTAGCAAATTGTAAACAAAATAAACAATTACAATATATACTGGTTACCTTGCGTTGATTCCAGAGGGGGGGGGGGTCAAAATCCCCCTGGCTCAGTCTCCGACCAGGCTTCCCAGTTGCTGGACTGGTCAACCAGGCTGTTGGACGCGGCTGCTCGCAGCCTGACGTATGAGTCACAGCCTGGTCGATCAGGTATTCTTTGGAGGTGCTTATCGAGTTCTCTCTTGAACACTGTGAAGGGTCGGCCAGTTATGCCCCTTATGTGTAGTGGAAGCGTGTTGAACAGTCTCGGGCCTCTGATGTTGATAAAGTTCTCTCTCAGAGTACCTCTTGCACCTCTGCTTTTCAACAAGGGTATTCTGCACATCCTGCCATGTCTTCTGGTCTCATGTGATGTTATTTCTGTGTGCAGGTTTGGGATCAGCCCCTCTACTATTTTCCATGTGTAAATTATTATACTTTATACTATACTTTAAGTATACTTTATGTATCTCCCGCCTGCGTTATAGAGAAAACAGATTTAGGCATTTTAGTCTGTTCCAGTAATTTAAATGCTTTATTAAGTGGATTCTAGTAGTAAAGGATCTCTGCACGCTCTCCAGGTCAGCAAATTTTCCAGCTTTGAAAGGGGCTGTCATTGTGCAACAGTATTTCACTCTAGAGGACATTAGCTTCTTGAAAAGTATTATCACTGGTAAAGCATCATTTGTTTGCAAAGTTCTTGTTATCTAACCTGTCATTTTTCTTGCAAGTAGGAGCTGGTAGGAGAAAACACAACCCGTTCTCGCACTTTCGTATAGTCAATATTGACTTATTAAATACGTGCATATGTGACATACTAAACATACTAGTTTACCTTGAAAAGCTTCATAGAAAACACCGACCTTACCTAACCTTCTTAGTATGTTAAGATAAGCATCTTATTGCTTCGTAATTACAATTATTACTTAACCTATTATAGGTATACCTATTATAGGTATAGGTTAAGTAATAATTGTAATTACGAAGCAATAAGATGCTTATCTTAACATATAATATACCTATTATAGGTATAGGTTAAGTAATAATTGTAATTACGAAGCAATAAGATGCTTATCTTAACATACTAAGAAGGTTAGGTAAGGTCGGTGTTTTCTATGAAGCTTTTCAAGGTAAACTAGTATGTTTAGTATGTCACATATGCACGAATTTAATAAGTCAATATTGACTGTAAGAAAGTGCGAGAACGGGTTGGAAAACAATATGTAGGAGCAGTCCCTGTGGCGTAGTGATAACATACTCGCGCCGCGTATCTGGGAAACCATTGCACTCCTTTTACCCCGACCACAAACAGGCCCGATAATGGAGAGGACTGCCATAACTATGCTTGAAAACGCCTCTGCTGAGAACAAAGCCCGCCTCCTAACGGTAACAGCACCCCATGCCGGGGATTTTTTATTTACTGTGCCCAATGCGGCCCCTGGGAACTCGCCTCAATCATGTCATTCTCCGCATTGGAGGTGCCCAGTTCTCTCTTAACTCCTTAACAAAATTGAACAATTCTCATGTTGACCAGACCACACACTAGAAGTTGAAGGGACGACGACGTTTCGGTCCGTCCTGGACCATTCTCAAGTCGATTGTGACTTGAGATTGTGTCACAATCGACTTGAGAATGGTCCAGGACAGACCGAAACGTCGTCGTCCCTTCAACTTCTAGTGTGTGGTCTGGTCAACATACTTCAGCCACGTTATTGTGACTCATCGCCCGAACAATTCTCATGTTTCTAGCCCAGGTTCCTGCCGGGCACCTACTGGGTACCTGCTGGGTATCTGCCCCCCCCCCCCTGCAGGTACCCAAGAGGAACCTGGGGGCTGGAAACATGAGAATTGTTCAATTTTGTTAAATAAACACTTTCCCTCGGCAGCGACTTAATGCATTGAGGTAACTCTAAGGAGTTAAGAGAGAACTGTTTCCCAGGGCTCTACTGAAGGACCAATGCTGAGGGTCACTCTAGATTTTGAATTTGACCCTCGCGCATCTCACTCTACCTCAATTTCCCCCGATTGATTGATTAAGATTAAGCCACCCAAAAGGTGGCACGGGCATGAATAGCCCGTAAGTGGTGGCCCTTTTGAGCCTTTACCAGTATCAAGAGCTGATACTGGAGATCTGTGGAGGTGCGACTGCACCCTACGTGATGGGAGATGTCTCTCAGGTGGAGCGCATGACCGAATTTCCCCCCGATTGATAAAGATTAAGCCACCTAAGAGGTGGCACGGGCATGAATAGCCCGTAATTTCCCCCCTCCGAGTCCCCTTTTTTCTACCCTTTTCACCATCTCACCCACTCCTCTTCTTCCTCCCCGCCTTACTATTTCTTCCTTACTGTTTCCTTCACACCACCAAGGAGTAGACAACTGCGGGTGTTACACTATACTCATCCTGTGAGCGGTAGTTTACTGTGCACCCCATACTCATCCTGTGAGCGGTAGTTTACTGTGCACCCCATACTCATCCTGTGAGCGGTAGTTTACTGTGCACCCCATACTCATCCTGTGAGCGGTAGTTTACTGTGCACCCCATACTCATCCTGTGAGCGGTGGTTTACTGTGCACCCCATACTCATCCTGTGAGCGGTAGTTTACTGTACACCCCATACTCATCCTGTGAGCGGTAGTTTACTGTGCATCCCATACTCATCCTGTGAGCGGCAGCGCAAAAATTAAAGACAGAGCACAAAAGGTCTTAAATCTGATCTCTCATCTTGTCTGCCTACCTCTCCTACTCCATTTCTTAAAAGTATCATCCTCTTGTTCTCTTCTCTCATCCTCTCTATCTCTCTTCCCCTCGCTTCCTCTCTCTCTCTCTCTCTCTCTCTCTCTCTCTCTCTATCTCTCTCTCTCTCTATCTCTCACCGTGCACTCATTCTGGTGAGTGAGAGGTAGTGTACACTGTGACAGCCTGCCCCCCCCTCCCCCCTGGAGAATGTCTAGGTGTTTATCTCTGGTGTAAACAGCTTACTTCACATGGTTAGTGTTGCCACCATCTTCTCCTCGCTGCCAACACCCACCCACCCCGCCCACCCGCCCACCTACGCATTACTAGTCTACACCCATCTGCACTGCCTGCTTGCATCCACCCACCTACACACTCGCTGCCTACACCCATCCTACCTGCCTGCTCACTTCTATCCACATACATACTGTCTGGCTATCCCGCCCACATTCACCCACCTACATACACACACACACACACACTGGCCACACACCCATCCACATATCCACTACCTGCCCACATCAAACAACTCAGTCTCCGTGGTGTAGTGGTAAGACACTCGCCTGGCGTTCCGCGAGCGCTATGTCATGGGTTCGTATCCTGGCCGGGGAGGATTTACTGGGCGCAATTCCTTAACTGTAGCCTCTGTTTAACGCAACAGTAAAATGTGTACTTGGATGAAAAAACGATTCTTCGCGGCAGGGGATCGTATTCCAGGGACCATAGGATTAAGGACGTGCCCGAAACGCTACGCGTACTAGTGGCTGTACAAGAATGTAACAACTCTTGTATATATCTCAAAAAACAAAAAAAACTAACACACTGCCTCCCCACACACATACACGAAGGATTTCCGGAGTTGTTCTACTCCCCGAGCCCGCCCTGAGGCTGGCCCCTATCTGACTTATATCTATCTTCACACTTACTCCCCACACCCGCCCATCTTGAGGTTATCTTGAGATGATTTCGGGGCTTTTTAGTGTCCCCGCGGCCCGGTCCTCGACCAGGCCTCCACCCCCAGGAAGCAGCCCGTGACAGCTGACTAACACCCAGGTACCTATTTTACTGCTAGGTAACAGGGGCATAGGGTGAAAGAAACTCTGCCCATGGTTTCTCGCCGGCGCCTGGGATCGAACCCAGGACCACAGGATCACAAGTCCAGTGTGCTGTCCGCTCGGCCGACCGGCTCCCTGTACACACTCCCATGTACACACTCGGTGCCCACACCCTACACCCACTTTCACCCTACCTACCTACACCCTACAACACACACACACACACACACACACACACACACACACACACAAACTGGATCGTGAGCGAAGCCTCCATTACGCTCTGGCATTTCGTACAACTTGAGAGTCGTACAAGTATAACTACTCATTATTTAAGGCGTTGTGGTGCGAACTTCAGCTTCCATGACGTAGTGGAAGAGAAATGGTCTCTTTCATATGGGGTTGTAATCCCTGTGGTGTATACACAGCTTGTATGTTTCACAAACACGACCATCACAACCACAACCACCACACTAACCACATCACACGACCAACACCACAACACAGTGGTGGTGGTGGTTGTGGTATTAGTGGTGGTGGTTCGTGGTATTGCTAGTGATGGTTGAGGGATTAGTGGTGGTTGTTGTGGTAATGCTAGTGGTGGTGGTTGAAGGTATTGCTAGTGGTGGTGGTTGTATTAGTAGTGGTGGTTGTGGTATTAGTGGTGGTGGTTGTGGTATTAGTAATGGTGGTTGTGGTGATGGCGGAGGCTTGCGAAGCTAAAAACGTCCTCATACCCCCATACCTCACAGTGTCGACCCACCATAACGCACCAATATACGCGAGATATCGCACATGAGAATAACATATTGGACCTGCCACGATAGAACGGTTAGCATTAGTTTCCCGAGGAAATGACAGGGTAAACAAAGCAAATATTGTTTGTCGTGCCAAATACCAGGTCGCGGGGACGCATATACGAGCCTAAACATTCATTGGAAATATTGCATAGCTTTATCAAGATGCTACATGCACGACATCCCATAAAATGTTGAATAAATTGATGTATTAAACTGGGTATGAATAAAGGAATCAAAAGCTGGAGAGTTTTTGAGATAAGTTTGGGCAAGTTGTCATCGATTACAGGGAGGGGTGAGCGGGGCCAGGCGGCCCGAGGGTTTGTTTACACTGTGGCTCGCACCTGGGACCCCGCACTCCCGTACGTGGGGCCGCCAGGAATGCTGCCACCCTATCTCTCACTTCAGTTACCCCCCCTGCTCTCTCGCTCTCTATTTCTCTCTCTATTTCTTTCTCTCTCTATTTCTCTCTCTCTCTCTCTCTCTCTCTCTCTCTCTCTCTCTCTCTCTCTCTCTCTCTCTCTCTCTCTCTCTCTCTCTCTCTCTCTCTCTCTCTCTCTCGCACTCTCGCACTCTCGCACTCTCGCACTCTCTCGCACTCTCTCGCACTCTCTCCCTATCTCTCTCTCTCCCTATCTCTCTCGCTCTCTCTCCCTATCTCTCTCGCACTCTCTCTCCCTATATCTCTCGCTCTCTCTCCCTATCTCTCTCGCTCTCTCTCTCTCTCTCTCTCTCTCTATTTCTCTCTCTCTCTCTCTCTCTCTCTCTCTCGCTCTCCCTATCTCTATCTCTCTCTCGCTCTCTCCCTATATCTCTCTCTCTCTCTCAAACACTGCTACAGAGACTACAAGTGTGCACTATCGCACCTGGGGACAGTGCACGTCAGTGGTCAGTCGCACCTGTCTGCTCCTTTCAACTGGACTTCCGCCAAAATTTCATCTCTCCTGAATTTCAGTATGTAGAAATTTGGAGTAATTTTTCCCTATTAAAATGTAAAAATGTATTCTAACGAAGGTCCTATCTTATCTTAGGGAGTGTTGTGCTGTAGCCTAGTGTTGTGCTTAGCATATCATTGCCCCAGTGTATCCTAACATGATACTTTAAGTTAAACTAGGCTAGGATTAGCAAGGCTTGGCTACAGTTGTGACCCACATGTAAATGACTAAATTAGTTATGAGCCTCTCTCTCTCTAACTAATTTATTCATCTACATTTGGGTCAAAACACTAGCCTAGTTAACCTAGCGTAACGTATCCTGTCTTATACTCTCCTAACCTAACCCAACCTATTTACATGCTTCAATCGCTCCTAAACCAGCGGAAACCCTATTTAATGTGTACTAAACAGCATTTACCATCTCAAAATGTTAACAAATGTGCTAAACAGCGCTCACAGTATTAACGCAATAGATATGCATAAAGAAATAGTGAATATCTTATGTTTTTATAAAATACTACTTTAGAAAATATTTGTTAAAGGGATATTATAAGTAACGTATTTTGTTTCATCCTGTGACAAGGCACAGTGTCCATCAACATTACATATCAAACTGTAGTATTGTATATTGGGAGGATATCCCAATAAACTCGCCCCTCGGGGCAAAATTTAAAAAAAATTAATTAAACAGCTGTGGGACTTCTCCTGTCCATAGAGTGTTCTCTGTGCCTATGGCTCCTGTACTAGGTCTGTTATGCATTTCCTACCGTACCATTCACTCCAGTAGGTTATTTTAATGTGCAAAATTTTGGAGCTGACTGCCCGAGATTACTGTAATGTTAGCGCACCGCCGCGGCGGCCGTGGGATGCTAGGCTACGACACCCGCGGGCCAGATAGCCACTCACAGCCCTGGAAACACAAACCGAAACTGTCTCTATTTTCCGCTTGTTACAACTTGTAATAAAGTTGTTACATCTTGGCGTAACGTGTTTATGACGTATTAGAACGTTGTAACAACTTGCTATATTGGTTGTTGTAACTGGTTAGGAAGTGTTAAAACTTGTTCGAACGTTGTACCAACGTCGTAGTTTCGGTGTGTGTTTGGCGGGAGGGGGGTTTATCAACAACGTAAAATGCCTAGAACAACTTCACAAGATCTTGAGGAAATCTTGCCAGATATACTTCGTGTCTGACCTCGACGTGGTAGTGCAGGCAAGTCAGAGAATTCGGCTCATTGAATTCATTCGTCGGGGCTAGTACACGCGGAGGATCCTTGCCTGACCCCGATATGGCAAGATTGCAGAATGGATTTTCTGTAAGACTACGTTCTTAACATCTAACTTAGTAATCATAAAACGAAAACAGAGTATATACACGTGGTACTGGGGATAATTGTCTTACTTTATAAACTGTCATAGGCAGCAGATACTCAAGTGAGGTTATGCATCCTACAACCCGTTCTCGCAAATTTAATAAGTCAATTTTGACTTATTAGTTGCGTGCATAGGTGACATACTAAACATAATAGTTTCCCGTGAAAAGCTTCATTGAAAACACCGACCTTGCCTAACCTACTTAGTATGTTAAAATAAGCATCTTATAGCTTCGTAATTACAATTGTTACTTAACCTATTATAGGTATAGTTTAGGTAATAATTGTAATTACGAAGCAATAAGATGTATATCTTAACATACTAAATAGGTTAGGTAAGGTCGGTGTTTTCTATGAAGCTTTTCAAGGGAAACTATTATGTTAAGTATGTCACCTATGCACATATTTAATAAGTCAATATTGACTTATTAAATTTGCGAGAACGGGTTGCATCCTAACACTTAGCATGAACACCTCCAGAGAGAAAACGGCTGCCTAACACCATTGCCGTATGCAAAGGACAATTTGGAGCGCAAAATGATGTTCTGGAGTAATTGTAAGCACAAGTAACTGACATGTGATGTAAATGCGTTCAGGAACGTATGCGCTGTCAAGATACGGCACTCTTGCTCTCTCTCGTGCACAGTCAAGATACGGCACTCTTGCTCTCTCTCTCTCGTGTGCAGTCAAGATACGGCACTCTTGCTCTCTCTCGTGCGCAGTCAAGATGCGGCACTCTTGCTCTCTCTCGTGCGCAGTCAAGATACGGCACTCTTGCTCTCTCTCGTGCGCAGTCAAGATACGGCACTCTTGCTCTCTCTCGTGCGCAGTCAAGATACGGCACTCTTGCTCTCTCTCGTGCGCTGTCAAGATACGGCACTCTTGCTCTCTCTCGTGCGCTGTCAAGATACGGCACTCTTGCTCTCTCTCGTGTGCAGTCAAGATACGGCACTCTTGCTCTCTCTCTCGTGTGCAGTCAAGATACGGCACTCTTGCCCTCTCTCGTGCGCTGTCAAGATACGGCACTCTTGCTCTCACTCGTGCGCAGTCAAGATACGGCACTCTTGCTCTCTCTCGTGCGCAGTCAAGATACGGCACTCTTGCTCTCTCTCGTGTGCAGTCAAGATACGGCACTCTTGCTCTCTCTCTCGTGTGCAGTCAAGATGCGGCACTCTTGCTCTCTCTCGTGCGCAGTCAAGATGCGGCACTCTTGCTCTCTCTCTCGTGCGCAGTCAAGATATCTTGCTCTGAAAGGTCGCACTAGAGCCAGCAACATTCATCTAGCTCACTGGCCACCATAAAAATGTGTTACAATTAGCATACGCACAATTACTGGAGTAGTTACTCAACATCCACACCTGCTTGATGGTGTTCCACACCTGCTTGATGGGGTTCCACACCTGCTTGATGGGGTTCCACACCTGCTTGATGGGGTTCCACACCTGCTTGATGGTGTTCCACACCTGCTTGATGGGGTTCCACACCTGCTTGATGGGGTTCCACACCTGCTTGATGGTGTTCCACACCTGCTTGATGGGGTTCCACACCTGCTTGATGGGGTTCCACACCTGCTTGATGGGGTTCCACACCTGCTTGATGGGGTTCCACACCTGCTTGATGGGATTCCACACCTGCTTGATGGGGTTCCACACCTCCTTGATGGGGTTCCACACCTGCTTGATGGGGTTCCCCACCTGCTTGATGGGGTTCCACACCTGCTTGATGGGGCTCCACACCACGCATTCATACGCGCCTTTCTTGTTAGCAATGAAAGAATGGGAGTCGTCTCTATTGTCGCGAGATGATTTCGGGGCTTTAGTGTCCCCGCGGCCCGGTCCTCGACCAGGCCTCCACCCCCAGGAAGCAGCCCGTGACAGCTGACTAACACCCAGGTACCTATTTTACTGCTAGGTAACAGGGGCATAGGGTGAAAGAAATTGTGCCCATTGTTTCTCGCCGGCGCCCGGGATCGAACCCGTGACCACAGAACATCACAAGAGGAACACTACCCAATAAAGTCAGCCTTCCGGACCAAAATTAACTATTTGCTCCGCACTACAAACGACCTGCCACCCACAACAGCTCCCTGACCCCCAGATTTACAGCTAGGTGAACAAAGGGGTCGCCCTGCCCGGGAATCAAACCCGGGACCAGTCGGTTGGAAAGCGTCGTACGTCGCGATGTTTTGCATAATCCGGAGCTTAAACAACCACCCAGCCTATCGGGGACGAGGAAGCGTTAATAATACAGTGGTTTGACTTCCAGTAAAACACCGTAATTCGGACGACGTGGCTGACAGCTTCAAAATGTCAGTACATTTAGTGTGAGGACGAGTTTGGGAGGAGAGGAGGAGAGAGGAGAGGAGAGAGGAGAGGAGAGGAGAGAGGAGAGAGGAGAGGAGAGAGGAGATGGGAAGAGAAGAGAGGAGGTATGGGCAGGAGGATGTTAGGTCCTCCTACTGAATGTTTATACTAGAGTTAGGCTGCATAAACTCCCCCACCAACCCCCACTCTAAACATTTAATCCCTTCTTATATACTGCCACAACCCCTCTCCCACCCCCTAACACCCCCCTCCCACACCCCCTACACCCCTCCCACACCCCCCCTACACCCCCTAAACCCCTCCCACACCCCCCCTACACCCCTCCCATAAACATTCACTCCACCACCACCACCACCCACACCCCCTACGCCATCCCCTTCCGCGCTAAACTTTCCTCAGCTCAACTACCAACCTTATTCTCTTCCCTCATTCTCCTTCCTTCCTTCCTTCCTTCCTTCCTTCCTTCCTTCCTTCCTTCCTTCCTTCCTTCCTTCCTCTCCTGGCATTCCTCACCCGCGCTTTCCGCGTCACGTTGGGCGTCCCACCAACATTCTTAGTCTGTATTTTAACCTTTAAGACCTCAACCTAACCGCGGCTCTCTCTTGTTGAGAACGGGTTAGTGTCTCTTGTTGTGAACGGGTTAGTGTCTCTTTCTTGTCGTGAACGGGTTAGTGTCTCTTGTTGTGAACGGGTTAGTGTCTCTTTCTTGTCGTGAACGGGTTAGTGTCTCTTGTTGTGAACGGGTTAGTGTCTCTCTCTTGTCGTGAACGGGTTAGTGTCTCTTGTTGTGAACGGGTTAGTGTCTCTCTCTTGTCGTGAACGGGTTAGTGTCTCTTGTTGAGAACGGGTTAGTGTCTCTCTCTTGTCGTGAACGGGTTAGTGTCTCTTGTTGTGAACGGGTTAGTGTCTCTCTCTTGTCGTGAACGGGTTAGTGTCTCTCTCTTTTTGTGAACGGACTAGTGTCTCTCTCTTGTTGTGAACGGGTTAGTGTCTCTCTCTTTTTGTGAACGGACTAGTGTCTCTCTCTTTTTGTGAACGGACTAGTGTCTCTCTCTTGTTGAGAACGGGCTAGTGTCTCTCTCTTGTTGTGAACGGGTTAGTGTCTCTCTCTTGTTGTGAACGGACTAGTGTCTCTCTCTTGTTGTGAACGGGTTAGTGTCTCTCTCTTTTTGTGAACGGACTAGTGTCTCTCTCTTGTTGAGAACGGGCTAGTGTCTCTCTCTTGTTGTGAACGGACTAGTGTCTCTCTCTTGTTGTGAACGGGTTAGTGTCTCTCTCTTTTTGTGAACGGACTAGTGTCTCTCTCTTGTTGAGAACGGGCTAGTGTCTCTCTCTTGTTGTGAACGGGTTAGTGTCTCTCTCTTGTTGTGAACGGACTAGTGTCTCTCTCTTGTTGTGAACGGGTTAGTGTCTCTCTTTTGTTGAGAACGGGTTAGTGTCTCTCTCTCTTGTTGTGAACGGGCTAGTGTCTCTTGGTGAGAACGGACTAGTGTCTCTTGGTGAGAACGGGCTAGTGTCTCTTGGTGAGAACGGGCTAGTGTCTCTTGGTGAGAACGGGCTAGTGTCTCTTGGTGAGAACGGGCTAGTGTCTCTTGGTGAGAACGGACTAGTGTCTCTTGGTGAGAACGGACTAGTGTCTCTTGGTGAGAACGGGCTAGTGTCTCTTGGTGAGAACGGACTAGTGTCTCTTGGTGAGAACGGACTAGTGTCTCTTGGTGAGAACGGACTAGTGTCTCTTGGTGAGAACGGACTAATGTCTCTTGGTGAGAACGGACTAGTGTCTCTTGGTGAGAACGGACTAGTGTCTCTTGGTGAGAACGGGCTAGTGTCTCTTGGTGAGAACGGACTAGTGTCTCTTGGTGAGAACGGGCTAGTGTCTCTTGGTGAGAACGGACTAGTGTCTCTTGGTGAGAACGGACTAGTGTCTCTTGGTGAGAACGGGCTAGTGTCTCTTGGTGAGAACGGGCTAGTGTCTCTTGGTGAGAACGGGCTAGTGTCTCTTGGTGAGAACGGACTAGTGTCTCTTGGTGAGAACGGACTAGTGTCTCTTGGTGAGAACGGACTAGTGTCTCTTGGTGAGAACGGACTAGTGTCTCTTGGTGAGAACGGACTAGTGTCTCTTGGTGAGAACGGACTAGTGTCTCTTGGTGAGAACGGACTAGTGTCTCTTGGTGAGAACGGACTAGTGTCTCTTGGTGAGAACGGACTAGTGTCTCTTGGTGAGAACGGACTAGTGTCTCTTGGTGAGAACGGACTAGTGTCTCTTGGTGAGAACGGGCTAGTGTCTCTTGGTGAGAACGGGCTAGTGTCTCTTGGTGAGAACGGACTAGTGTCTCTTGGTGAGAACGGACTAGTGTCTCTTGGTGAGAACGGACTAGTGTCTCTTGGTGAGAACGGGCTAGTGTCTCTTGGTGAGAACGGACTAGTGTCTCTTGGTGAGAACGGGCTAGTGTCTCTTGGTGAGAACGGACTAGTGTCTCTTGGTGAGAACGGGCTAGTGTCTCTTGGTGAGAACGGACTAGTGTCTCTTGGTGAGAACGGGCTAGTGTCTCTTGGTGAGAACGGGCTAGTGTCTCTTGGTGAGAACGGACGAGTGTCTCTTGGTGAGAACGGACTAGTGTCTCTTGGTGAGAACGGACTAGTGTCTCTTGGTGAGAACGGACTAGTGTCTCTTGGTGAGAACGGACTAGTGTCTCTTGGTGAGAACGGGCTAGTGTCTCTTGGTGAGAACGGGCTAGTGTCTCTTGGTGAGAACGGGCTAGTGTCTCTTGGTGAGAACGGACTAGTGTCTCTTGGTGAGAACGGGCTAGTGTCTCTTGGTGAGAACGGACTAGTGTCTCTTGGTGAGAACGGGCTAGTGTCTCTTGGTGAGAACGGACTAGTGTCTCTTGGTGAGAACGGGCTAGTGTCTCTTGGTGAGAACGGGCTAGTGTCTCTTGGTGAGAACGGACTAGTGTCTCTTGGTGAGAACGGACTAGTGTCTCTTGGTGAGAACGGACTAGTGTCTCTTGGTGAGAACGGACTAGTGTCTCTTGGTGAGAACGGACTAGTGTCTCTTGGTGAGAACGGGCTAGTGTCTCTTGGTGAGAACGGGCTAGTGTCTCTTGGTGAGAACGGGCTAGTGTCTCTTGGTGAGAACGGGCTAGTGTCTCTTGGTGAGAACGGGCTAGTGTCTCTTGGTGAGAACGGGCTAGTGTCTCTTGGTGAGAACGGGCTAGTGTCTCTTGGTGAGAACGGGCTAGTGTCTCTTGGTGAGAACGGGCTAGTGTCTCTTGGTGAGAACGGGCTAGTGTCTCTTGGTGAGAACGGGCTAGTGTCTCTTGGTGAGAACGGGCTAGTGTCTCTTGGTGAGAACGGACTAGTGTCTCTTGGTGAGAACGGGCTAGTGTCTCTTGGTGAGAACGGGCTAGTGTCTCTTGGTGAGAACGGACTAGTGTCTCTTGGTGAGAACGGGCTAGTGTCTCTTGGTGAGAACGGGCTAGTGTCTCTTGGTGAGAACGGGCTAGTGTCTCTTGGTGAGAACGGGCTAGTGTCTCTTGGTGAGAACGGGCTAGTGTCTCTTGGTGAGAACGGACTAGTGTCTCTTGGTGAGAACGGGCTAGTGTCTCTTGGTGAGAACGGACTAGTGTCTCTTGGTGAGAACGGACTAGTGTCTCTTGGTGAGAACGGGCTAGTACCTCCGAGTACCAGATGAACGTCCGAGTGCCAGATGGACTTCCGAGTAGCAGGTGACCTTTCGAGAGCCAGATAAAGTTGAGAGTGCCAGGTGAACCTGAGCCGGTCCCCCCTCCTCCCCTGGGTGGGGGTGGGGGGGTAATGTCAGACTGTGGGGTGGGGGGCAGGGGGGGGTGGGGGAGGGGAGGTGTTACATAATTAAGGGTGACGGTCGGCGGGGTTCTAATCCCTGGGAAGAGCTTCCTCCCTCACCCTCCCAAGGGTGAATCGTGATTCTGACCCCCAATGCTCCTGGGGCCAGATTCACGAAGCAGTTACGCAAAGTACTTACGAACGTGTACATCTTTTACCTCAATCTTTGACGGCTTTGGTTACATTTACTAAACAGTTTACAAGCATGAAAACTTGCCAATCAACTGTTGTTATTGTTATATACAGCCTCCTGGTGCTTCGGAGCTCATTACCTGTTTAACAATTGTAAACAAAGCCGTTAAAGATTGAGACAAGATGTACAGGTTCGTAAGTGCTTGCGTAACTGCTTCGTGAATTTGGCCCCCTGGCCACAATTTCCTCAAACATTTACGCGACCATATACGAAACCTCTACATCTTTCTTAAATCACTACTGCTTAGTTAGCATTTATTTAACGGTTGACTTGGAACTATACGATCGGAACTACTGGCAACCATTCACCGGGTTTTCGTACGTTACTGGAACACGATCCGTTAATCGATTTACATCCATGTTCCCAATAGCTGTTAGTAACTTGGTGCGACCAGTGAAGGAACGGTGGGGTGACTCTATGGTGGGGTGACTCTATGATGGGGTGACTCTCTGGTGGGGTGACTATGGTGGGGTGACTCTCTGGTGGGGTGACTATGGTGGGGTGACTATGATGGGGTGACTCTCTGGTGGGGTGACTATGGTGGGGTGACTCTCTGGTGGGGTGACTATGGTGGGGTGACTCTCTGGTGGGGTGACTATGGTGGGGTGACTATGATGGGGTGACTATGGTGGGGTGACTATGGTGGGGTGACTCTGGTGGGGTGACTATGGTGGGGTGACTATGGTGGGGTGACTATGATGGGGTGACTCTATGGTGGGGTGACTCTATGGTGGGGTGACTCTATGGTGGGGTGACTCTATGGTGGGGTGACTATGATGGGGTGACTCTGGTGGGGTGACTCTATGGTGGGGTGACTATGGTGGGGTGACTCTATGGTGGGGTGACTCTATGGTGGGGTGACTCTATGGTGGGGTGACTCTATGGTGGGGTGACTCTATGGTGGGGTGACTCTATGGTGGGGTGACTCTCTGGTGGGGTGACTCTATGGTGGGGTGACTCTCTGGTGGGGTGACTCTATGGTGGGGTGACTCTATGGTGGGGTGACTCTATGGTGGGGTGACTCTATGGTGGGGTGACTCTCTGGTGGGGTGACTCTCTGGTGGGGTGACTCTCTGGTGGGGTGACTCTCTGGTGGGGTGACTCTCTGGTGGGGTGACTCTCTGGTGGGGTGACTCTCTGGTGGGGTGACTCTCTGGTGGGGTGACTCTCTGGTGGGGTGACTCTCTGGTGGGGTGACTATGGTGGGGTGACTCTCTGGTGGGGTGACTCTCTGGTGGGGTGACTCTCTGGTGGGGTGACTCTCTGGTGGGGTGACTCTCTGGTGGGGTGACTCTCTGGTGGGGTGACTCTCTGGTGGGGTGACTCTCTGGTGGGGTGACTATGGTGGGGTGACTCTCTGGTGGGGTGACTATGGTGGGGTGACTATGGTGGGGTGACTCTCTGGTGGGGTGACTCTCTGGTGGGGTGACTCTCTGGTGGGGTGACTCTCTGGTGGGGTGACTCTCTGGTGGGGTGACTCTCTGGTGGGGTGACTCTCTGGTGGGGTGACTCTATGGTGGGGTGACTCTCTGGTGGGGTGACTCTGGTGGGGTGACTCTGGTGGGGTGACTCTGGCGGGGTGACTCTGGTGGGGTGACTCTCTGGTGGGGTGACTCTCTGGTGGGGTGACTCTCTGGTGGGGTGACTCTCTGGTGGGGTGACTCTCTGGTGGGGTGACTCTCTGGTGGGGTGACTCTCTGGTGGGGTGACTCTGGTGGGGTGACTCTGGTGGGGTGACTCTGGTGGGGTGACTCTGGTGGGGTGACTCTGGTGGGGTGACTCTGGTGGGGTGACTCTCTGGTGGGGTGACTCTCTGGTGGGGTGACTCTCTGGTGGGGGTGACTCTGGTGGGGGTGACTCTCTGGTGGGGGTGACTCTATGGTGGGGTGACTCTCTGGTGGAGTGACTCTGGTGGGGTGACTCTGGTGGGGTGACTCTCTGGTGGGGTGACTCTCTGGTGGGGTGACTCTCTGGTGGGGTGACTCTCTGGTGGGGTGACTCTCTGGTGGGGTGACTCTCTGGTGGGGTGACTCTGGTGGGGTGACTCTGGTGGGGTGACTCTGGTGGGGTGACTCTGGTGGGGTGACTCTGGTGGGGTGACTCTGGTGGGGTGACTCTCTGGTGGGGTGACTCTGGTGGGGTGACTCCCTGGTGGGGTGACTCTCTGGTGGGGTGACTCTGGTGGGGTGACTCTATGGTGGGGTGACTCTCTGGTGGGGTGACTCTGGTGGGGTGACTCTGGTGGGGTGACTCTGGTGGGGTGACTCTGGTGGGGTGACTCTGGTGGGGTGACTCTGGTGGGGTGACTCTCTGGTGGGGTGACTCTCTGGTGGGGTGACTCTGGTGGGGTGACTCTGGTGGGGTGACTCTGGTGGGGTGACTCTGGTGGGGTGACTCTGGTGGGGTGACTCTGGTGGGGTGACTCTGGTGGGGTGACTCTGGTGGGGTGACTCTGGTGGGGTGACTCTGGTGGGGTGACTCTCTGGTGGGGTGACTCTGGTGGGGTGACTCCCTGGTGGGGTGACTCCCTGGTGGGGTGACTCTCTGGTGGGGTGACTCTGGTGGGGTGACTCTCTGGTGGGGTGACTCTGGTGGGGTGACTCTGGTGGGGTGACTCTGGTAGGGAGGGAGGGAGGGGAGAGAGAGAGGGGGGGGAGAGAGAGAGAGAGACCTCACACGTGGTGGCAGGCAGGCAGGCTGGCAGGCAGGGAGGCAGGCAGGGAAGCAGGCAGGCAAGCAGGCAGGCAGGCAGGCCGGGCAAGCAACCAAGCAGGCAGGCAAGCAGGCAGGCAGGCAGGCAGGCAGGCCGGGCAAGCAACCAAGCAGGCAGGCAAGCAAGCAGGCAGGCAGGCAGGCAGGCCAGGCAAGCAACCAAGCAGGCAGGCAGGCAGGCAGGCAGGCAGGCCGGGCAAGCAACCAAGCAGGCAGGCAAGCAGGCAGGCCGGGCAAGCAACCAAGCAGGCAGGCAGGCAGGCCGGGCAAGCAACCAAGCAGGCAGGCAAGCAGGCAGGCAAGCAGGCAGGCGCGGGGCTCCAGGAACCACCTGGAGAGTGGACTCATGTGCTCGCCATAGAAAGCTTGACTTTTATGTTCCAATGACTTTTCAGGAATACACCATTATTGGCAGTTATCTCCAAGCCTGGCCGCCTCCATACTGGCACGGGAGGAGGAGGAGTTAGGGATGGATGAGGAAGCGGATGGAGGATGGGAGGGAGGGGATAGTAGAAGGAGAGTATTCACATAGTTGTTGTGCTTGCGGGGGTTGAGCTCTGCTCTTTCGGCCCGCCTCTCAACTGTCAATCAACTGTTTCTAACTACTAACTAATTTTTTTTTCACTCACACACATACCCCCAGGAAGCAGCCCGTAACAGCTGTCTAACTCCCAGGTACCTATTTACTGCTAGGTAACAGACCCATCAGGGTGAAAGAAACTCTGCCCCATTGTTTCTCGCCGGTGCCGGGAATCGAACCCGGGCCACAGGATTACGTGTCCAGCGTGCTATCCACACAGCCACTCGCGCCCCCATGGGATGGAAGTGGGATGGAAGTTAAGAAATTGTCTGCTCTGTCAATTCCTGTTATTATAATGAACGTAGTTATCATATCAACTCTTTTTTTCCTGCTATCATCCAGCCATGGCGTGTTTAACACCTCTAGCCTCTCTGTGTTCTGGCGTCCGGGCAACCATTTGCTAGCACGGGGTTGAGCTTCAGCTCTTTGGTCCCCGCCTCTCAACTGTCAATATACTTCATACCCCAAGACTGCTATAGAGGTATTATCAGGCAATATCACCGTGACGAGATAACTGAGGAAAGGAGGATAAGAGAACAAAAGAGTGAATCAGTTGAACAAATCAACAAGGCCCGTGACGAGGATTAAGGCAGCGTCTGGGATGCTCCCGGACGCAGGTTCGAATCCTCGTCACGGCCCTTGTTGATTCGTTCATTTGATGCATCGCGCTATTCTGATTTTTGTGTGCAGTGAATCTGGTACAATGTGGGGTGCAGTTGGCAATCCCAATCATTATGGACGAAGAGGAGGTGGCCACGGGAGACAATCAATAATAGCGAGAATTCGTCTTGGATACGAATTCAATCGTATCAATCAATCTCCATGGATTGGCGCTGACAAATACTGTCACTATTGCGGTGTGTCCACTCACAGGATGAGTGACGCTGACCAATACTGTCACTATGGCGGTGTGTCCACTCACAGGATGAGTGGCGCTGCCCAATACTGTCACTATGGCGGTGTGTTCACTCACAGGATGAGTTGCGCTGACCAATACTGTCACTATGGCGGTGTGTTCACTCACAGGATGAGTGACGCTGCCCAATACTGTCACTATGGCGGTGTGTCCACTCACAGGATGAGTGATGCTGCCCAATACTGTCACTATGGCGGTGTGTCCACTCACAGGATGAGTGGCGCTGCCCAATACTGTCACTATGGCGGTGTGTTCACTCACAGGATGAGTTGCGCTGACCAATACTGATTTTGTATTCTAGAGTTCTCTCTAGAGTTTCGGGTAGCTGATCCAGTTACGACGCCTTGTAGTCTTAGTACCTAGGTAGTCAAATACCTAGGTTACAAGGTGTTGAACGAGAGAGGTTGCCTTAGGAACTCTGGAGGTGCTCTAGAATAGTTAGCTAACTGGGGACGGGATAACGGACTAGAGAGAGCTGTTTCCCCCCGGCCTCGTTAGTTAACTGGGGGGTGAAATAATGGACAAGATAGAGCTAATTTCCCCCCACCCCCGTTACAATGATGGCAGCGGTGTTGAACAATGTTTAAGGTATTGGTGTTCTTTTAACATTGTTCAGTCCCACGTGTCTTTTTACCGCTCAGGCGCTATCAGGGAGATCTTGACAGGTGTTTATTATTCGCGAGTTGCGAACTTTTTTTTCAGGTTAGGAGATAGTGATTCTCTGGTGTTGTGTTTAGTGATTTTGTGAGTTTTGTGTAGTTCAGGGAATATTCACCAGAACTTGCGTGTGTGGTGATTAATGTTAGTGATAAGATTTGGTGATTTGGGAACTTAGCGGTGTTGGTAGTGCAGGTCAGCTGAGTGTGACAGGTGACCTCGCATGTCCCACGGGGACACCCAGCCACCGCTGGTCTCCAGGTCAGTTGGGGAGTGGCAGGTGTAGTTCTTAAGTAGAATTTAGTGGTGGTTCTGCTCAGATTATTGCGATCGACTGTTTTACTCCATTTGAACGCAATAACCCGAGGTGTACTGGTCTTGTACAGCATGCTAGGGGGAGGCTTAGTATGTCAGTAGACTTCACGTTGGGGACGCTCGACGTTAGATAGTCTGGTCACAGGTGTGGCAACAGGTTGGGGTTGTTGACCGGCGGAGAAGCTAGGGAAACACTCTGGGTCACGTAGGTGGCTGTAGGTTAAGGGTGGGAGTAATGGATATTTAAGTACGTAAGATTAGGAACGGTATAGTTAAGTTAGGCTAGAGTTTTGTCTATTAGTTTTGATTTTTTTGTGTGACAAATTACAAGTAGTGATGACCTTATTCTCTCTTCTCTAAACTTTCCTCTGTTACTGTTTTATGTTCCACCAAGTCAATATCATTAAAGAGTTAATTGGATTATTAAAAATTGAAGTGTAGTTGTTGCCAGGAGGAGAGCGGTATGATAGGACTGTGTAACCCTATACAAACTACAGGGTCACACAAACATCTTGGGAACACGTATTGTCGCCTTTCTGTTCATTTCACAGGTGGGAGCCAGAAGAGAGGAGAGACGCACATACAGAAGAGGGAGACGGCTGCTGTGTACCACACTCAGGGGCGTTTATCACCACCACCACCATCACCCCAGGGGACCCCCGAGATACAGCCCTCTCGGTCGGTCAACATTGGTCTACCCAGTGGACCCCAAGACGGACGGACCCCAGGGGACCCCAAGACGGACGGACCCCAGTGGACCCCAAGACGGACGGACCCCAGTGGACCCCAGGTCGTTCTGCAGACGACCCCAGACGACCCAGTAAAGATGGAAGAGGAACAACAACGATTCCAGTCTGTCCCACCAACACCGGTCTGCCCAGGATGGACCCCAGGACGGACGGACCCCAGTGGACCCCAGGTCGCTTGTCTAAGACCCATGGGAGGAGGAAGAGAGAAGAAAGAAGAGAGAAGAAAGAAGAGAGAAGAAGGAAGAGAGAAGAAAGAAGAAAGAAGAAGAAGAAGATAAGACAAGCTGAGTGAGACACGATGCCTCGTGTCCCTTGCTGGTATCAGCATCATTGCATGGAGCGTAATTGCAAGACAGGATCGTTTGCCTTAACTGGCCGCCCCTCCTGCAAGCAGGTAGCTCTGTTGAGTGATTCATCCTGTGTCGTGCGGACTTGATGTGGCTGTCAGAAGTAGCTCTCTGAAGGAGGCGTGCTGGAGCAACAGGGAGGAAGAAGAGTAGGATGGGATTTCTACTGTTGGCAACTATATGAAGGTCTCGAAACTTGTAGTCCCTATAGCTGTGAAGAACCCCAATATACGTCTCTCATGGTGACTGACGTAGGGCCAATTACAGATCAGCTGGGACAACCGAATTCCACGGTCCTGTGCTCAGTTCAAGTAGTAACGGCTTTCGGGTTGACCAAGTGTTGTTGTGCGTTAACGACGGAGAAGCGACGGAGGCAGTTGTGTTGAAGAAATGTGGTACAGGATTATCTACAAGACCAAGCAGTGACGTCGCCCAGCCAGAGACAATGGACGTCTGTCCACATATTTCATTTTTTAGAGTAGGATGATGTATATTTGTTTAGCTAGGATGTATTCTTTTCGTTAATAAAGTTGTCGCACACAGCTAGCTTGCTTTAGCAGTGTTGCAAAAACTTTATTTTCGGGGAGAAGGGGAGATGTAACACTGTAAAAGTGTTTGGTTTAGGTTAATACATACATAGAGTACATGAGTCACAGACAAGGATCGGAGAGGCGCCAGTTGTCTGCCTGAGATCTCACACCTCTAACCGTTAACGACCTCAAGTGACCTGAGGTCAGATCATGAGAATTTCACCTTGCTTCCGCTAAGCTTATAATTGTAGTCTGGTAGCCTTCAAACATGCCGACGTTTAAGGAGTGGCTTGGTAGTGCCGGAGGCTATCTATTTGTGGGCGGAGTTAGCTACTAGGTTCCCCAATATAAACTCGGAGAGCTATCCAGCATAAAGCATTAAGAGACAGAACAGCAGACGAGAGCAGAGACCTGCTCCCTACCAGGGAGGCTGTCGGCCGGCAGGGGCGAGACAGTCTGTCAAGCTACAGACCCCCCCCCCCTCTCTATTCAACTTAGACTCCGTCCTCGGTGAGTGAACATTAAGGTGACTTGGTCGTGTTTACATATGTTGTGTGATGATCAGGGGCAGTCAAGTTGTAGGGTTCTCGAATTCTTGGATGATGACTCACTTTGCATATTAACTGGAACATTTTAATTGAATTGCTAAATTATGATACTTCATGGGAAATATAATTATGAATTTATTATTTAAATGGTGTTTAACTTGGTTCCCTAGAGCTTAGAGTTGAGGTGAGAAAGCCTCGGGGATTATTGGTTCCCTGATTTTAAGGAGTACATGGTACAGAGGGAACATACTAATAAAGAACTCATGATAACATCTTTTGAGAATTTTGTGATACAGGCAAGTTCCATTCCTTGTCTTGTATGTAATGATCATGAATGGATGGTGGCAGCATTTCGTCTTCTACTATCTACTCTTCTACTTCTACTATCTACTCTTCTACTTTTACCTATCTACACCTCTCCCTCCACCCTTCTCTAAACTCTCACTTTCAACTAATGACCCTCCTTGCTCCTCCCACCTCTCTACCTCTCACCCCAAACCCTTACTAATTACTTCACTTTTCATTTCTTTCCTTTCGTTTCCTCTTATACGTTTGTGGCAGTGAATAGGTATTCTAGAGTTCTCTCTAGGGTTTCGGGTAACTGATCAAGTTACGGCGCCTTGTAGTCTTAGCACCTAGGTAGTCAAATACCTAGGTTACAAGGTGCTGAACGAGAGAGGTTGCCTTAGGAACTCTGGAGGGTGCTCTAGAATAGTTAGCTAACTGGGGACGGGATAACGGACTAGAGAGAGCTGTTTCCCCCGGCCTCGTTAGTTAACTGGGGGGTGGAATAATGGACAAGATAGAGCTATTTCCCCCACCCCCCGTTACAAAGTGACTCGAACCCATACTCCCAGAAGCAACGCAACTGGTAACTACAAGGCGCCTTAATCCGCTTGACCATCACGGCCGTCAAAAGGAAGTGATAGCCGAGGCTATTTGAGCCACTTCCCCGACGGCAACTCGGATGGTAATCTTGGGCATAGCATTTCACCAAATCACCTCATTCTTTGGGGCACACGTGAGGAACACAAATGCGAACAAGCCTGAATGGTCCCCAGGACTATATGCGAATGAAAACTCACACCCCAAAAGTGACTCGAACCCATACTCCCAGAAGCAACGCAACTGGTAACTACAAGGCGCCTTAATCCGCTTGACCATCACGGCCGTCAAAAGGAAGTGATAGCCGAGGCTATTTGAGCCACTTCCCCGACGGCAACTCGGATGGTAATCTTGGGCATAGCATTTCACCAAATCACCTCATTCTTTGGGGCACACGTGAGGAACACAAATGCGAACAAGCCTGAATGGTCCCCAGGACTATATGCGAATGAAAACTCACACCCCAGAAGTGACTCGAACCCATACTCCCAGAAGCAACGCAACTGGTAACTACAAGGCGCCTTAATCCGCTTGACCATCACGGCCGTCAAAAGGAAGTGATAGCCGAGGCTATTTGAGCCACTTCCCCGACGGCAACTCGGATGGTAATCTTGGGCATAGCATTTCACCAAATCACCTCATTCTTTGGGGCACACGTGAGGAACACAAATGCGAACAAGCCTGAATGGTCCCCAGGACTATATGCGAATGAAAACTCACACCCCAGAAGTGACTCGAACCCATACTCCCAGAAGCAACGCAACTGGTAACTACAAGGCGCCTTAATCCGCTTGACCATCACGGCCGTCAAAAGGAAGTGATAGCCGAGGCTATTTGAGCCACTTCCCCGACGGCAACTCGGATGGTAATCTTGGGCATAGCATTTCACCAAATCACCTCATTCTTTGGGGCACACGTGAGGAACACAAATGCGAACAAGCCTGAATGGTCCCCAGGACTATATGCGAATGAAAACTCACACCCCAGAAGTGACTCGAACCCATACTCCCAGAAGCAACGCAACTGGTAACTACAAGGCGCCTTAATCCGCTTGACCATCACGGCCGTCAAAAGGAAGTGATAGCCGAGGCTATTTGAGCCACTTCCCCGACGGCAACTCGGATGGTAATCTTGGGCATAGCATTTCACCAAATCACCTCATTCTTTGGGGCACACGTGAGGAACACAAATGCGAACAAGCCTGAATGGTCCCCAGGACTATATGCGAATGAAAACTCACACCCCAGAAGTGACTCGAACCCATACTCCCAGAAGCAACGCAACTGGTAACTACAAGGCGCCTTAATCCGCTTGACCATCACGGCCGTCAAAAGGAAGTGATAGCCGAGGCTATTTGAGCCACTTCCCCGACGGCAACTCGGATGGTAATCTTGGGCATAGCATTTCACCAAATCACCTCATTCTTTGGGGCACACGTGAGGAACACAAATGCGAACAAGCCTGAATGGTCCCCAGGACTATATGCGAATGAAAACTCACACCCCAGAAGTGACTCGAACCCATACTCCCAGAAGCAACGCAACTGGTAACTACAAGGCGCCTTAATCCGCTTGACCATCACGGCCGTCAAAAGGAAGTGATAGCCGAGGCTATTTGAGCCACTTCCCCGACGGCAACTCGGATGGTAATCTTGGGCATAGCATTTCACCAAATCACCTCATTCTTTGGGGCACACGTGAGGAACACAAATGCGAACAAGCCTGAATGGTCCCCAGGACTATATGCGAATGAAAACTCACACCCCAGAAGTGACTCGAACCCATACTCCCAGAAGCAACGCAACTGGTAACTACAAGGCGCCTTAATCCGCTTGACCATCACGGCCGTCAAAAGGAAGTGATAGCCGAGGCTATTTGAGCCACTTCCCCGACGGCAACTCGGATGGTAATCTTGGGCATAGCATTTCACCAAATCACCTCATTCTTTGGGGCACACGTGAGGAACACAAATGCGAACAAGCCTGAATGGTCCCCAGGACTATATGCGAATGAAAACTCACACCCCAGAAGTGACTCGAACCCATACTCCCAGAAGCAACGCAACTGGTAACTACAAGGCGCCTTAATCCGCTTGACCATCACGGCCGTCAAAAGGAAGTGATAGCCGAGGCTATTTGAGCCACTTCCCCGACGGCAACTCGGATGGTAATCTTGGGCATAGCATTTCACCAAATCACCTCATTCTTTGGGGCACACGTGAGGAACACAAATGCGAACAAGCCTGAATGGTCCCCAGGACTATATGCGAATGAAAACTCACACCCCAGAAGTGACTCGAACCCATACTCCCAGAAGCAACGCAACTGGTAACTACAAGGCGCCTTAATCCGCTTGACCATCACGGCCGTCAAAAGGAAGTGATAGCCGAGGCTATTTGAGCCACTTCCCCGACGGCAACTCGGATGGTAATCCTGGGCATAGCATTTCACCAAATCACCTCATTCTTCGTCGGGGAAGTGGCTCAAATAGCCTCGGCTATCACTTCCTTTTGACGGCCGTGATGGTCAAGCGGATTAAGGCGCCTTGTAGTTACCAGTTGCGTTGCTTCTGGGAGTATGGGTTCGAGTCACTTCTGGGGTGTGAGTTTTCATTCGCATATAGTCCTGGGGACCATTCAGGCTTGTTCGCATTTGTGTTCCTCACGTGTGCCCCAAAGAATGAGGTGATTTGGTGAAATGCTATGCCCAAGATTACCATCCGAGTTGCCGTCGGGGAAGTGGCTCAAATAGCCTCGGCTATCACTTCCTTTTGACGGCCGTGATGGTCAAGCGGATTAAGGCGCCTTGTAGTTACCAGTTGCGTTGCTTCTGGGAGTATGGGTTCGAGTCACTTCTGGGGTGTGAGTTTTCATTCGCATATAGTCCTGGGGACCATTCAGGCTTGTTCGCATTTGTGTTCCTCACGTGTGCCCCAAAGAATGAGGTGATTTGGTGAAATGCTATGCCCAAGATTACCATCCGAGTTGCCGTCGGGGAAGTGGCTCAAATAGCCTCGGCTATCACTTCCTTTTGACGGCCGTGATGGTCAAGCGGATTAAGGCGCCTTGTAGTTACCAGTTGCGTTGCTTCTGGGAGTATGGGTTCGAGTCACTTCTGGGGTGTGAGTTTTCATTCGCATATAGTCCTGGGGACCATTCAGGCTTGTTCGCATTTGTGTTCCTCACGTGTGCCCCAAAGAATGAGGTGATTTGGTGAAATGCTATGCCCAAGATTACCATCCGAGTTGCCGTCGGGGAAGTGGCTCAAATAGCCTCGGCTATCACTTCCTTTTGACGGCCGTGATGGTCAAGCGGATTAAGGCGCCTTGTAGTTACCAGTTGCGTTGCTTCTGGGAGTATGGGTTCGAGTCACTTCTGGGGTGTGAGTTTTCATTCGCATATAGTCCTGGGGACCATTCAGGCTTGTTCGCATTTGTGTTCCTCACGTGTGCCCCAAAGAATGAGGTGATTTGGTGAAATGCTATGCCCAAGATTACCATCCGAGTTGCCGTCGGGGAAGTGGCTCAAATAGCCTCGGCTATCACTTCCTTTTGACGGCCGTGATGGTCAAGCGGATTAAGGCGCCTTGTAGTTACCAGTTGCGTTGCTTCTGGGAGTATGGGTTCGAGTCACTTCTGGGGTGTGAGTTTTCATTCGCATATAGTCCTGGGGACCATTCAGGCTTGTTCGCATTTGTGTTCCTCACGTGTGCCCCAAAGAATGAGGTGATTTGGTGAAATGCTATGCCCAAGATTACCATCCGAGTTGCCGTCGGGGAAGTGGCTCAAATAGCCTCGGCTATCACTTCCTTTTGACGGCCGTGATGGTCAAGCGGATTAAGGCGCCTTGTAGTTACCAGTTGCGTTGCTTCTGGGAGTATGGGTTCGAGTCACTTCTGGGGTGTGAGTTTTCATTCGCATATAGTCCTGGGGACCATTCAGGCTTGTTCGCATTTGTGTTCCTCACGTGTGCCCCAAAGAATGAGGTGATTTGGTGAAATGCTATGCCCAAGATTACCATCCGAGTTGCCGTCGGGGAAGTGGCTCAAATAGCCTCGGCTATCACTTCCTTTTGACGGCCGTGATGGTCAAGCGGATTAAGGCGCCTTGTAGTTACCAGTTGCGTTGCTTCTGGGAGTATGGGTTCGAGTCACTTCTGGGGTGTGAGTTTTCATTCGCATATAGTCCTGGGGACCATTCAGGCTTGTTCGCATATATATATATATATATATATATATATATATATATATATATATATTATATTGTGACGATAATCTCTTTCAAGAGAGATTGAGGCTGCTCTTCCCTACATAATTACGTCAATATACAAGATACTATATACAAGATACGTTCACCAAGTATCGCCAAACGTTTTGCCCAGAGAGCAAATCGTACCCAGCACACCTGGCCACCGCCGTAACCAGCTAACTGCTCATCCTCTGCCTGCCTGTTGCTGATTGGCTGGTGTCTCGTCGCCCCAGCCCTCCGCCACCACCACAAGTCGACGCCTAGGCTGCAGTGCGCCAGTCTCGGCAGAATATCTCAGTGCTCCATGCAGTTGACATCTCTCGCTAGTAGACTAAGCCTTGGCTTTTGTGTACTAAGGTGAGGTGGCAGCTCGAAGCCAGTATTCCAGCACCCACTCATATTTTATTTTGCTATCACTGTAACTTACTTGTCTTAACGTAACTTTTCATTTGCCAGTGATTATTCATTTTATTTTGTTTGTTGACTTGTCTTGCATATTTTTATGAGATTGTCTTTATTCATGTCTTGTTTTCTAGAGTAATTAAAATTTCATTGTTTATATACTTGTGCTTTGTGTGTCTTCCCATTACCTTACCACAGACGAAAGGACAAACTTTTCTCTTTTTTTTTTTGTGATGTGACGAGGCCCTGCCCCTAGCTTTTGAAACAGCCGAACACCAACGCTTTACTGTCACAATATATATATATATATATATATATGTCGTACCTAGTAGCCAGAACTCACTTCTCAGCCTACTATGCAAGGCCCGATTTGCCTAATAAGCCAAGTTTTCATGAATTAATTGTTTTTCGACTACCTAACCTACCTAACCTAACCTAACCTAACTTTTTCGGTTACCTAACCGAACCTAACCTATAAAGATAGGTTAGGTTAGGTTAGGTAGGGTTGGTTAGGTTTGGTCATATATCTACGTTAATTTTAACTCCAATAAAAAAAATTGACCTCATACATAATGAAATTGGTAGCTTTATCATTTCATAAGAAAAAAATTAGAGAAAATATATTAATTCAGGAAAACTTGGCTTATTAGGCAAAACGGGCCTTGCATAGTAGGCTGAGAAGTGCGTTCTGGCTACTAGGTACGACATATATATATATATATATATATATATATATATATATATATATATATATATATATATGAGAGAGAGAGAGAGAGAGAGAGAGAGAGAGAGAGAGAGAGAGAGAGAGAGAGAGAGAGAGAGAGAGAGAGAGAGAGAGAGAGCCTATCGAGCCCAATAGGCTCAGGAATCTGTACAATAATTGACTGACAGTTGAGAGGCGGGACCAGAGAGCCGAAGCTTAAACCCCTCAAGCACAACAACTAGGTGAGGACACACACACACACACACACACACACACACACACACACACACACACACACACACACACACACAATAATCATGAAGTTTTCCTGACGCTCGAGAAGTTACTTCACACCATCACAAACAATATATAATGAAATAATGTTTGATGTAAGCTACTGGTGAAGCTAATGGTGAAGCCAGAGGTCAGGGGGAGCCACGCCTCCGTCCCCTGAGGCCAGAGGTCGCCGGGCATCTCTAGAAAATCTGCCATATTATTAAAAAATATAAATGCAAGAAGATTATCTAATCTCTTCAGGACAAATTGGAAAACGGAGCACCAGTGAAAGTGGAAAATAAATTTAAAAAAATTAATAAAAGTCACTTTACCTGCGAAGAACGGAAGGAGAAAGTAGGAGGATAAAGGAATGGTGTAAGAGGATGATGTGAAAACTTCAAACAGAAACTGGTAGATTAAAAAGAATGGGAGTAAAAGCCTAGGACCCTCCGCCAGGGAAAGGTGATTGTGGTGGTGGTGGTGGGGGTAGTTAGCAGCAACAAAAGACTTCACGGAGTGGTGGTGAATCGCTCCAACACCGACAACAACACAACCACTCACTAACAAATATCTCCACCCAATTCCAGACAATAACAGGGACTTTGAGGCCCGTCCCGAGAACAAAGACGCTCGCTATATTGTTTTAAACTTCCAACAAAAAGCTGTACACGCGGCGGGCGGCCTGGCGAAGGGGGTAGAGGTTGGTTAGCCGGGCGGCTAGTCGATCTGTATTTGGCGGACGGGGGGATAGAGGGTGGGATAGAAGGGCGGTCTGGAGGATAGGTTGAATAGGCAGGTTGGTATGTTCTTGTTTGGCCAGCCGCCCAATATAGCAAACTGGACGGCTGGGCGTATTGTTTGCGAGGCCGGATTAAGAGGGTGAATTTGCAGGGTCCAGCGTGAACTTGTGCACGGGCCGGTCATGTTCTTTGTGTGGGCGGGGGGAGAGGGTGGAGGGGCGGGGCGGGGGAGAGGGTGGGCGGGGCGGGCGGGGGAGAGGTTGGAAGAGTGGGCGGGGGGGAGAGGGTGGAGGGGCGGGGCGGGGGGAGAGGGTGGAGGGGCGGGCGGGGGGGGGGGGGAGAGGGTGGAGGGGCGGGCGGGGGGGGGGGAGAGGGTGGAGGGGCGGGCGGGGGGGGGAGAGGGTGGAGGGGCGGGCGGGGGGGGGGGAGAGGGTGGAGGGGCGGGCGGGGGGGGGAGAGGGTGGAGGGGCGGGCGGGGGGAGGAGAGGGTGGAGGTGCAGGCGGGGGGGGAGAGGGTGGAGGGGCGGGCGGGGGAGGAGAGGGTGGAGGGGCGGGCGGGGGGGGGGAGAGGGTGGAGGGGCGGGGGGGGGGGAGAGGGTGGAGGGGCGGGCGGGGGGGGGGAGAGGGTGGAGGGGCGGGCGGGGGGGGGGAGAGGGTGGAGGGGCGGGCGGGGGGGGGGGAGAGGGTGGAGGGGCGGGCGGGGGGAGGAGAGGGTGGAGGTGCAGGCGGGGGGGGAGAGGGTGGAGGGGCGGGCGGGGGGGAGAGGGTGGAGGGGCGGGCGGGGGAGGAGAGGGTGGAGGGGCGGGCGGGGGGGGGAGAGGGTGGAGGGGCGGGGCGGGGGAGAGGGTGGAGGGGCGGGCGGGGAGGGGGAGAGGGTGGAGGGGCAGGCGGGGGGGGGAGAGGGTGGAGGGGCAGGCGGGGGGGGGGAGAAGGTGGAGGGGCAGGCGGGGGGGGGGGGAGAAGGTGGAGGGGCAGGCGGGGGGGGAGAGGGTGGAGGGGCGGGCGGGGGGGGAAGAGGGTGGAGGGGCGGGGGGGGAAGAGGGTGGAGGGGCGGGGGGGGGAAGAGGGTGGAGGGGCGGGCGGGGGAGGAGAGGGTGGAGGGGCGGGCGGGGGGGGGGAGAGGGTGGAGGGGCGGGGCGGGGGGAGAGGGTGGAGGGGCGGGCGGGGTGGGAGAGGGTGGAGGGGCGGGCGGGGGGGGGAGAGGGGGAAGGGGCGGGCGGGGGGGGAGAGGGTGGAGGGGCAGGCGGGGGGGAAGAGAGGGTGGAGGGGCGGGCGGGGGGGGGGAGAGGGTGGAGGGGCGGGCGGGGGGGGAGAGGGTGGAGGGGCGGGCGGGGGAGGAGAGGGTGGAGGGGTGGGCGGGGGAGAGGGTGGAGGAGTTGGAGGGGCGGGCGGGGGGGAGGGTGGAGGAGCGGGGCAGGGGGAGAGGGTGGAGGAGCGGGGCGGGGGAGAGGGGCAGGGGAGAGGGTGGAGGGGCGGGCGGGGGGAGAGGGTGGAGGAGCGGGGCGGGGGGAGAGGGTGGAGGGGCGGGCGGGGGGGGGGAGAGGGTGGAGGGGCGGGCGGGGGGGAAGAGGGTGGAGGGGCGGGCGGGGGGGGGAGAGGGTGGAGGGGCAGGCGGGGGGGGGAGAGGGTGGAGGGGCGGGCGGGGGGGGAGAGGGTGGAGGGGCGGGCGGGGGGAGAGGGTGGAGGGGCGGGCGGGGGGGGGAGAGGGTGGAGGGGCGGGCGGGGGAGGAGAGGGTGGAGGGGTGGGCGGGGGAGAGGGTGGAGGAGTGGGCGGGGGGGGAGGGTGGAGGGGCGGGCGGGGGGGAGGGTGGAGGAGCGGGGCGGGGGGAGAGGGTGGAGGAGTGGGCGGGGAAGAGGGGCAGAGGAGAGGGTGGAGGGGCGGGCGGGGGGAGAGGGTGGAGGAGCGGGGCGGGGGAGAGGGTGGAGGGGCGGGGCGGGGGAGAGGGTGGGCGGGGGAGAGGGTGGAGGAGCGGGGCGGGGGAGAGGGTGGGCGGGGGAGAGGGTGGAGGAGCGGGGCGGGGGAGAGGGTGGAGGAGCGGGGCGGGGGAGAGGGTGGAGGGGCGGGGCGGGGGAGAGAGTGGGCGGGGGAGAGGGTGGAGGAACGGGGCGGGGCGGGGGAGAGAGTGGGCGGGGGAGAGGGTGGAGGAACGGGGCGGGGGAGAGGGTGGAGGAACGGGGCGGGGGAGAGGGTGGAGGAACGGGGCGGGGGAGAGGGTGGAGGAACGGGCGGGGGAGAGGGTGGAGGAACGGGGCGGGGGAGAGGGTGGAGGGGCGGGGGAGAGGGTGGAGGAGCGGGCGGGGGAGAGGGTGGAGGGGCGGGCGGGAGGGTGGAGGGGCGGGCGGGGGGAGAGGGTGGAGGGGCGGGGGAGAGGGTGTGGTGTGCTTGTGGGCTTTCAGGGTTCAGGAACGCAATAAACCAACACACACACACTCTCTCTCTCTCTCTCTCTCTCTCTCTCTCTCTCTCTCTCTCTCTCTCTCTCTCTCTCTCTCTCTCTCTCTGTCTCTGTCTCTCACACACTCTCTCACACTCTCACACTCTCTCACACACTCTCTCACACTCTCACACTCTCTCTCACACTCTCTCTCACACTCTCTCTCACACTCTCTCTCACACTCTCTCTCACACTCTCTCTCACACTCTCTCTCACACTCTCTCTCACACTCTCTCTCACACTCTCACACTCTCTCTCTCACACACTCTCTCTCTCTCACACTCTCTCTCACACTCTCTCTCACACTCTCTCTCTCACACACTCTCTCTCTCTCACACTCTCTCTCACACTCTCTCTCACACTCTCTCTCACACTCTCACACACTCTCTCTCTCTCACACACAATCTCTCTCTCACACACACTCTCTCTCTCACACACTCTCTCTCTCTCACACACTCTCTCTCTCAGTTTCCAACTGCTTTTCATCTTTAAAGTGTATATCAAGACGTGTTTCATCTTTGAAGACAGGGAAAGGTTGGGCACGTTTCTTTTCCCCCTGGTGCCTCTGTTCACCTAGCAGACTAGTAGGCATCCGGGAGTCGAAGAACTATTGTGGATTGCATTCTGAAGGAGGACACTAGTTGAGCTGCGGGGGGGGGGGGGGGGGGGCACGATAATTCGTTAGTACAGAGCGATTGGGAGTCGGTCGGCCGAGCGGACAGCACGCTGGACTTGTGATCCTGTGGTCCCGGGTTCGATCCCGGGCGCCGGCGAGAAACAATGGGCAGAGTTTCTTTCACCCTATGCCCCTTTTACCTAGCAGTAAAATAGGTACCTGGGTGTTAGTCAGCTGTCACGGGCTGCTTCCTGGGGGGTGGAGGCCTGGTCGAGGACCGGGCCGCGGGGATACTAAAACCCCGAAATCATCTCAAGATAACCTCAAGATAGCCTCAAGATAGTGTCCATGATGTGACCCATCACCATGGCCTCCTTCAGCTCCCTCAGCAGCCAGCACATCACCATGACCCTCCTTCAGCTCCCTCAGCAGCCAGCACATCACCATGACCCTCCTTCAGCTCCCTCAGCAGCCAGCACATCACCATGGCCCTCCTTCAGCTCCCTCAGCAGCCAGCACATCTCCATGGCCCTCCTTCAGCTCCCTCAGCAGCCAGCACATCACCATGGCCCTCCTTCAGCTCCCTCAGCAGCCAGCACATCACCATGGCCCTCCTTCAGCTCCCTCAGCAGCCAGCACATCACCATGGCCCTCCTTCAGCTCCCTCAGCAGCCAGCACATCACCATGGCCCTCCTTCAGCTCCCTCAGCAGCCAGCACATCACCATGGCCCTCCTTCAGCTCCTTCAGCAGCCAGCACATCACCATGGCCCTCCTTCAGCTCCCTCAGCAGCCAGCACATCACCATGACCCTCCTTCAGCTCCCTCAGCAGCCAGCACATCACCATGGCCCTCCTTCAGCTCCCTCAGCAGCCAGCACATCACCATGGCCCTCCTTCAGCTCCCTCAGCAGCCAGCACATCTCCATGGCCCTCCTTCAGCTCCCTCAGCAGCCAGCACATCACCATGGCCCTCCTTCAGCTCCCTCAGCAGCCAGCACATCACCATGGCCCTCCTTCAGCTCCCTCAGCAGCCAGCACATCACCATGGCCCTCCTTCAGCTCCCTCAGCAGCCAGCACATCACCATGGCCCTCCTTCAGCTCCCTCAGCAGCCAGCACATCACCATGGCCCTCCTTCAGCTCCCTCAGCAGCCAGCACATCACCATGGCCCTCCTTCAGCTCCCTCAGCAGCCAGCACATCACCATGGCCCTCCTTCAGCTCCCTCAGCAGCCAGCACATCACCATGGCCCTCCTTCAGCTCCCTCAGCAGCCAGCACATCTCCATCACTCCCACAACATTCCCTTTCTTCCCGTATTTTCACAAATTTTCTTCATTTTAACGATTGTCCCTAAGTTTTCTTCCTGCATTTTCCTACAAATCCTCCAAGTGCGACTTTTGAGGCAATTCAAACCACTGTTGCTCATGTGATTCTCTCTACCAATCTTAACAATAACATAATGGAACAAGGGACGTGAACTAGGATACGGGAAAAAGGATTACACACAAGGGTAAAAGGGGTTCCATAATAGGGAACAGGAACACAGGAGAAAAGGGAACAGAAGCAGGAATAGGGGACGCTGGTAAAGCAAGAGTGGAAAGGATTGGTGAAGAGATGGATGAAATGGGTAAAAAAAAAATGGGAAGGGGAGGGAGGAGGAAGAAGGTAAAGGGAAGGCGGAAGGAAGAAAGGGGAGAAGGAAGAGAGGAAAGGAAGGAAGGAGGTTCAAGAGCAAGGGAAGATGGAAAAGTGAGAGTGAGGAAATATAGGGTGTAGGGGAGGGGATAGGTACAGAGAATGGAGAGGTGGTATAATATAAGAGGAGATATGCTGTAAGAGGAGACACAGAGAGATGGGGAGGAGACAGAGAGAAAAGGATCATAAAGGCAAGGGGATGAGGCATTGAGAGAAGAACAGGGGGACACGAAGAGAAGGGAAGGGAAGGGAAAGAGACACAGAGAGAAGGGGAGGGGGCACAGAGAGAAGGGGAGGAGACACAGAGAGAAGGTTAGGAGACACAGAGAGAAGGGGAGGAGACACAGAGAGAAGGGGAGGAGACACAGAGAGAAGGGGAGGAGACAGAGAGAAGGGGAGGAGACAGAGAGAAGGGGAGGAGACACAGAGAGAAGGGGAGGAGACACAGAGAGAAGGGGAGGAGGCACAGAGAGAAGAGGAAGAGAGACAGAGAGAAGAGGAAGAGAGACAGAGAGAAGAGGAAGAGAGACAGAGAGAAGAGGAGGGGGCACAGAGAGAAGGGGAGGAGGCACAGAGAGAAGAGGAAGAGAGACAGAGAGAAGAGGAAGAGAGACAGAGAGAAGAGGAAGAGAGACAGAGAGAAGAGGAGGGGGCACAGAGAGAAGGGGAGGAGGCACAGAGAGAAGAGGAAGAGAGACAGAGAGAAGAGGAAGAGAGACAGAGAGAAGAGGAAGAGAGACAGAGAGAAGAGGAAGAGAGACAGAGAGAAGAGGAGGGGGCACAGAGAGAAGGGGAGGAGGCACAGAGAGAAGAGGAAGAGAGACAGAGAGAAGAGGAAGAGAGACAGAGAGAAGAGGAAGAGAGACAGAGAGAAGAGGAGGGGGCACAGAGAGAAGGGGAGGAGGCACAGAGAGAAGAGGAAGAGAGACAGAGAGAAGAGGAAGAGAGACAGAGAGAAGAGGAGACACAGAGAAGAAGAAGAGGAGGCACAGAGAGAAGAGGAAGAGAGACAGAGAGAAGAGGAAGAGAGACAGAGAGAAGAGGAGACACAGAGAAGAAGAAGAGGAGGCACAGAGAGAAGAGGAAGAGAGACAGAGAGAAGAGGAAGAGAGACAGAGAGAAGAGGAGACACAGAGAAGAAGAAGAGGAGGCACAGAGAGAAGAGGAAGAGAGACAGAGAGAAGAGGAAGAGAGACAGAGAGAAGAGGAGGGGGCACAGAGAGAAGGGGAGGAGGCACAGAGAGAAGAGGAAGAGAGACAGAGAGAAGAGGAAGAGAGACAGAGAGAAGAGGAGACACAGAGAAGAAGAAGAGGAGGCACAGAGAGAAGAGGAAGAGAGACAGAGAGAAGAGGAAGAGAGACAGAGAGAAGAGGAGACACAGAGAAGAAGAAGAGGAGGCACAGAGAGAAGAGGAAGAGAGACAGAGAGAAGAGGAAGAGAGACAGAGAGAAGAAGAGGAGACACAGAGAGAAGAAGAGGAGACACAGAGAGAAGAGGAGGAGACACAGAGAGAAGAAGAGGAGACACAGAGAGAAGAAGAGGAGACACAGAGAGAAGAAGAGGAGACACAGAGAGAAGAAGAGGAGACACAGAGAGAAGAGGAAGAGAGACAGAGAGAAGAAGAGGAGACACAGAGAGAAGAAGAAGAGGAGACACAGAGAGAAGAAGAGGAGACACAGAGAGAAGAAGAGGAGACACAGAGAGAAGAAGAGGAGACACAGAGAGAAGAGGAAGAGAGACAGAGAGAAGAAGAGGAGACACAGAGAGAAGAAGAAGAGGAGACACAGAGAGAAGAAGAGGAGACACAGAGAGAAGAAGAGGAGACACAGAGAGAAGAAGAGGAGACACAGAGAGAAGAGGAAGAGAGACAGAGAGAAGAAGAGGAGACACAGAGAGAAGAAGAGGAGACACAGAGAGAAGAAGAGGAGACACAGAGAGAAGAAGAGGAGACACAGAGAGAAGAAGAGGAGACACAGAGAGAAGAGGAAGAGAGACAGAGAGAAGAAGAGGAGACACAGAGAGAAGAAGAAGAGGAGACACAGAGAGAAGAGGAGGAGACACAGAGAGAAGAAGAGGAGACACAGAGAGAAGAGGAGGAGACACAGAGAGAAGAAGAGGAGACACAGAGAGAAGAAGAGGAGACACAGAGAGAAGAAGAGGAGACACAGAGAGAAGAAGAGGAGACACAGAGAGAAGAAGAGGAGACACAGAGAGAAGAGGAAGAGAGACAGAGAGAAGAAGAGGAGACACAGAGAGAAGAAGAAGAGGAGACACAGAGAGAAGAGGAGGAGACACAGAGAGAAGAAGAGGAGACACAGAGAGAAGAGGAGGAGACACAGAGAGAAGAGGAGGAGACACAGAGAGAAGAAGAGGAGACACAGAGAGAAGAAGAGGAGACACAGAGAGAAGAAGAGGAGACACAGAGAGAAGAAGAGGAGACACAGAGAGAAGAAGAGGAGACACAGAGAGAAGAGGAGGAGACACAGAGAGAAGAGGAGGAGACACAGAGAGAAGAAGAGGAGACACAGAGAGAAGAAGAGGAGACACAGAGAGAAGGAGGAGGAGACACAGAGAGAAGAGGAGGAGACACAGAGAGAAGAAGAGGAGACACAGAGAGAAGAAGAGGAGACACAGAGAGAAGAAGAGGAGACACAGAGAGAAGAAGAGGGGGCACAGAGAGAAGAAGAGGAGACACAGAGAGAAGAAGAGGAGACACAGAGAGAAGAAGAGGAGACACAGAGAGAAGAAGAGGGGGCACAGAGAGAAGAAGAGGAGACACAGAGAGAAGAAGAGGAGACACAGAGAGAAGAAGAGGAGACACAGAGAGAAGAAGAGGAGACACAGAGAGAAGAAGAGGAGACACAGAGAGAAGAAGAGGAGACACAGAGAGAAGAAGAGGAGACACAGAGAGAAGAAGAGGAGACACAGAGAGAAGAAGAGGAGACACAGAGAGAAGAAGAGGAGACACAGAGAGAAGAAGAGGAGACACAGAGAGAAGAAGAGGAGACACAGAGAGAAGAAGAGGAGACACAGAGAGAAGAAGAGGAGACACAGAGAAGAGAAGAAGAGACACAGAGAGAAGAAGAGGAGACACAGAGAGAAGAAGAGGAGACACAGAGAGAAGAGGAGGGGACACAGAGAGAAGAAGAGGAGACACAGAGAGAAGAAGAGGAGACACAGAGAGAAGAAGAGGAGACACAGAGAGAAGAGGAGGGGACACAGAGAGAAGAAGAGGAGACACAGAGAGAAGAAGAGGAGACACAGAGAGAAGAAGAGGAGACACAGAGAGAAGAGGAGGAGACACAGAGAGAAGAAGAGGAGACACAGAGAGAAGAAGAGGAGACACAGAGAGAAGAGGAGGAGACACAGAGAGAAGAAGAGGAGACACAGAGAGAAGAAGAGGAGACACAGAGAGAAGAAGAGGAGACACAGAGAGAAGAGGAGGGGACACAGAGAGAAGAAGAGGAGACACAGAGAGAAGAAGAGGAGACACAGAGAGAAGAAGAGGAGACACAGAGAGAAGAGGAGGAGACACAGAGAGAAGAAGAGGAGACACAGAGAGAAGAAGAGGAGACACAGAGAGAAGAGGAGGAGACACAGACAGAAGAAGAGGAGACACAGAGAGAAGAGGAGGAGACACAGAGAGAAGGGTTGAATAAAACATTGTCGAGAATTCAAAAGAATTCATTGTTCATTCAAAAAAAAAAATTCTCAAATATAAATTAACATTATAATACATTAGCATATTGTGTATATATAGGCATAGGTTAGGTCAGGTGTTTAGGTTCTGTCGGCAAATATTTGTATTTGTAGTACGTGGGTGAAGCATTTATTGCAACCCGTCCTCGACTCAAGTCCAGTCCATCCAGCGGTCGACCCCACAGACGCATTCATAAATTTTAACATGCTGTTCATTCAAAACGAAAATTTTCTCAAATATAAATTAATATTATAATATATTAGCATATTGTGCGTATGTAGACATAGCTTAGGTTAGGTGTTTAGGTTCTGTTGGCGATTATTTGTATTTGTGGTACGTGGGTGAAGCATTTACAGCGTTGTGGTTCGAACACCAGTCGTCAGTGAAGCACTTGTTCCGGAAGTGTTCGAACGTCATCAGTTGTGAGTCGTGTGTAAACCGTTTTTCATTCATAAACAGGGGGTTTGGCGGGTGCATGGAATCACTTTTGGGTCTGTTTGGCTGGTTTACGAATGAAAAACGGGTTTGGACACGACTCGCAACGGATGACGTTCAAACACTTCTCGGACATTGCTTCGCTGTCGACCTCTTTTTCGAATCGCAACTCTTAACAGCCCGTCCTCCAAACAAGGACCCTGTCCTCCAAGTGCAGGGTCAGTATGACAAGGTCATTGGAGACAGGTCAAGATTATAAGGTCACGTAAGTCAGGTCAATAGGGCAAGGTCAGGGGAGTTAGGTCAAGGTTAGGGGTTGACAGGGCTTTGGGACCAGGGATGGCAGGGCCAAGGGATGGCAGGGCCAAGGGATGGCAGGGGCCAAGAGATGGCAGGGCCAAGGGATGGCAGGGGCCAGGGGATGGCAGGGCCAAGGGATGGCAGGGGCCAAGGGATGGTAGGGCCAAGGGATAGCAGGGCCAAGGGATGGCAGGGGCCAGGGATGGCAGGGCCAAAGAATAGCAGGGCCAAGGGATGGCAGGGGCCAAGGGATGGCAGGGCCAAGGGATGGCAGGGGCCAAAGGATAGCAGAGCCAAGGGATGGCAGGGGCCAAGGGATAGCAGAGCCAAGGGATGGCAGGGGCCAAGGGATAGCAGAGCCAAGGGATGGCAGGGGCCAAGGGATAGCAGAGCCAAGGGATGGCAGGGGCCAAGGGATGGCAGGGCCAAGGGATGGCAGGGGCCAAGAGATGGCAGGGCCAAGGGATGGCAGGGGCCAAGGGATGGCAGGGCCAAAGGGATGGCAGGGGCCAAGGGATGACAGGGCCAAAGGGATGGCAGGGGCCAAGGGATGACAGGGCCAAAGGGATGGCAGGAGCCAAGGGATAACAGAGCCAAAGGGATGGCAGGGGCCAAGGGATGACAGGGCCAAGGGATGGCAGGGGCCAAGGGATGACAGGGCCAAAGGGATGGCAGGGGCCAAGGGATGACAGGGCCAATGGGATGGCAGGGCCAAGGGATGGCAGGGGCCAAGGGATGGCAGGGCCAAAGGGATGGCAGGGGCCAAGGGATGACAGGGCCAAAGGGATGGCAGGGGCCAAGGGATGGCAGGGCCAAGGGATGGCAGGGGCCAAGGGATGGCAGGGCCAAGGGATGGCAGGGGCAAGGGATGGCAGGGCCAAGGGATGGCAGGGGCCAAGAGATGGCAGGGCCAAGGGATGGCAGGGGCCAAGGGATGGCAGGGGCCAAGAGATGGCAGGGCCAAGGGATGGCAGGGGTCAAGAGATGGCAGGGCCAAGGGATGGCAGGGGCCAAGGGATGGCAGGGCCAAGGGATGGCAGGGGCCAAGGGATGGCAGGGCCAAAGGGATGGCAAGGGCCAAAGGATAGCAGGGGCCAAAGGATAGCAGGGCCAAGGGATGGCAGGGGCCAAGGGATGGCAGGGCCAAGGGATGGCAGGGGCCAAGGGATAGCAGAGCCAAGGGATGGCAGGGGCCAAGGGATAGCAGAGCCAAGGGATGGCAGGGACCAAGGGATAGCAGAGCCAAGGGATGGCAGGGGCCAAGGGATAGCAGAGCCAAGGGATGGCAGAGCCAAAGGGATGGCAGGGGCCAAGGGATGACAGGGCCAAAGGGATGGCAGGGGCCAAGGGATGACAGGGCCAAAGGGATGGCAGGAGCCAAGGGATAACAGAGCCAAAGGGATGGCAGGGGCCAAGGGATGACAGGGCCAAGGGATGGCAGGGGCCAAGGGATGACAGGGCCAAAGGGATGGCAGGGGCCAAGGGATGACAGGGCCAAAGGGATGGCAGGGCCAAGGGATGGCAGGGGCCAAGAGATGGCAGGGCCAAGGGATGGCAGGGGCCAAGGGATGGCAGGGCCAAGGGATGGCAGGGGCCAAGGGATGGCAGGGGCCAAGGGATGGCAGGGGCCAAGGGATGGCAGGGCCAAGGGATGGCAGGGGCCAAGAGATGGCAGGGCCAAGGGATGGCAGGGGCCAAGAGATGGCAGGGCCAAGGGATGGCAGGGCCAAGGGATGGCAGGGGCCAAGGGATGGCAGGGCCAAGGGATGGCAGGGGCCAAGGGATGGCAGGGGCCAAGGGATGGCAGGGGCCAAGGGATGGCAGGGCCAAGGGATGGCAGGGGCCAAGAGATGGCAGGGCCAAGGGATGGCAGGGGCCAAGAGATGGCAGGGCCAAGGGATGGCAGGGCCAAGGGATGGCAGGGCCAAGGGATGGCAGGGCCAAGGGATGGCAGGGGCCAAGAGATGGCAGGGCCAAGGGATGGCAGGGCCAAGGGATGGCAGGGCCAAGGGATGGCAGGGCCAAGGGATGGCAGGGCCAAGGGATGGCAGGGCCAAGGGATGGCAGGGCCAAGGGATGGCAGGGGCCAAGGGATGGCAGGGGCCAAGGGATGGCAGGGGCCAAGGGATAGCAGAGCCAAGGGATGGCAGGGGCCAAGGGATAGCAGAGCCAAGGGATGGCAGGGGCAAGGGATGGCAGGGGCCAAGAGATGGCAGGGCCAAGGGATGGCAGGGGCCAAGGGATGGCAGGGCCAAGGGATGGCAGGGGCCAAGGGATGGCAGGGGCCAAGGGATGGCAGGGCCAAGGGATGGCAGGGGCCAAGAGATGGCAGGGCCAAGGGATGGCAGGGCCAAGGGATGGCAGGGGCCAAGGGATGGCAGGGCCAAGGGATGGCAGGGGCCAAGGGATGGCAGGGCCAAGGGATGGCAGGGGCCAAGGGATGGCAGGGCCAAGGGATGGCAGGGGCCAAGAGATGGCAGGGCCAAGGGATGGCAGGGCCAAGGGATGTCAAGACCAGACAAAAAACAGGACAATAGCCGAGGCCAAGAAAGGAATCTGTGCTTGAATTCTTCACTGACGCTGTCTTGACAAATTATCTCAATTTAACACAACCTTAGCAGAGGGAGGGTGAGGGGAGAGAGGCGGGTGAGGGGAGTGGGAAGAGGCGGGTGAGGGGAGTGGGAAGAGGCGGGTGAGGGGAGTGGGAAGAGGCGGGTGAGGGGAGTGGGGATGAGGGTCGAGGAGCAGAGAGAAGGAGCAAGAGAACAAGGGGAAGAGAGAGAGAGAGAGAGAGAGAGAGAGAGAGAGAGAGAGAGAGAGAGAGAGAGAGAGAGAGAGAGAGAGAGAGAGAGAGAGAGAGAGAGAGAGAGAGAGAGAGGGGGGGGGGGAAGGGGGAGGAGTGCCACAAAGTATTCCAACACAATGTTACACACACTTAAAGTGGATGATATCCTCTCTTAAGGGCGACCCTCTAACTGCTTTCTCCCTCTCGTGGAGACTCTACGATACACTCATGTATTGTAGTATTGGGGCCTGACAGCTGAGTGGACAGCGCTCGGGGTTCGTAGGCCGGAGGTTCCGGGGTTCGATCCCCGAATGGAACAGAATCTTGGAAACCAGTTTTAAAATAGTTCCTTCAATTTTTAATAATCTACTAAGAATGTAATATTTACAATTTTTTTACTATTTATTTTTACAAACTGTTACAAGGAATAGCGTTCACATGTAGTTGTTTCAGCTTGTAATTCTCGTAACCAGGGAGCCGGTCGGCCGAGCGGACAGCACGCTGGACTTGTGATCCTGTGGTCCCGGGTTCGATCCCGGGCGCCGGCGAGAAACAATGGGCAGAGTTTCTTTCACCCTATGCCCTCTGTTACCTAGCATTAAAATAGGTACCTGGGAGTTAGTCAACTGTCACGGGCTGCTTCCTGGGGGTGGAGGCCTGGTCGAGGACCGGGCCGTGGGGACACTAAAGCCCCGATATCATCTCAAGATAACCTCAAGATAACCATCGAAGTAGTGGGAATGTAGTGACTGTGTTCATATTTTTGCGGCCCTTCCAGAGTTACTGGGAGGGGAGAGGGGGGAGGGGTCAAGGGCAGTGGACAAAGGGAGGGGTCGAGGACAGTGGTCAAAGGGAAGGGTCGAGGACAGTGGTCAAAGGGAAGGGTCGAGGACAGTGGTCAAAATGTAACACCCAGGACCTCCCCCCCCCCCTTAGAGTTCACACCCAGGGAAGCCTTCTCCAAGAGGTCAGCCCAGATGATCTCCGGATTATCTTGTTGTTGATTAAAAAAATTCCTGGGTTAGTCTTAGTCAGCATAGTTTCAAGTATGTAATATTTCATGCAAGGGAATTAGACTCCAGATTCTTATGTGTAAACATCCTTGGATCTCCCCCTTTTGGCCAGGTCAGAGGTCAGTCACACACGTAATTAATAACTCCTCTCTTGAAGAGTGTATGGTGAATGTCAAACAAGCTTATTGAAATATTGTTTAAGTGTTTGTGCACGTGTGGCCGACCCCCCTAGCATTTCTGACCTGGGTAGCAACAGCAGATCTCCCCCCTCCCCCCTGTGGGGGTTGTATATAGAGGTCCTGTAGGGACTTAGTACAGAGAGTGCCGGACACCGGGGCCCAGAGAGGGCTGTGAAGAACATCTCAGCCAGGGAGAGACAGAGGATTTAAGGTAATGGGTGTGATCTCTGAGGTTTTGTTCCATGTCCAAATTTCTTAACTTTTTGCCAGTGTTAGAATAAGATTTATAAGTGGTGATTGACATAATTTTGGTCTCAATAAACTCATTTTTAAATTTCCCGTCTGTGTCAGTTGTTGAATCCTCTTAGCCTTTTGGATATAGTGGCGGACAACCATTTTCATAATTAATGACAGTCATAGAAAGTACTCTCCAAGTCAAGCAATGTTTCTTGCCTCGTTGCTTGATATAGTCTCAATGGTCAAAGGCAGATGGTGGCAGCGTATTTAATCCTGTGTAGCATTTCCTTGTTTCGCAGTGTACCTTTTGGTTCCGGTGTAACCATCATATGTCAGCTCATAACAGTGTTTCCAAGTGCAACTAATGGGGAAGTGTTACTCAGGATAAGTAGTGTTTACATTAGTAGTTTAGTATCCATTATAGTGGTGCATTATAGTGGTGTTACAAAAGAGCGGTGTTACAAAAAGGAGGGGTCGAGGACAGTGGTCAAAGAGACGGGTCGAGGGCAGACGTCAAAGGGACGGGTCGAGGACAGACGTCAAAGAGACGGGTCGAGGACAGACGTCAAAGAGACGGGTCGAGGCCAGACGTCAAAGAGACGGGTCGAGGGCAGACGTCAAAGAGACGGGTCGAGGACAGACGTCAAAGAGACGGGTCGCGGGCAGACGTCAAAGAGACGGGTCGCGGGCAGACGTCAAAGAGACGGGTCGAGGGCAGACGTCAAAGAGACGGGTCGAGGGCAGACGTCAAAGAGACGGGTCGAGGGCAGACGTCAAAGAGACGGGTCGCGGGCAGACGTCAAAGAGACGGGTCGAGGGCAGACGTCAAAGAGACGGGTCGAGGGCAGACGTCAAAGAGACGGGTCGAGGACAGACGTCAAAGAGACGGGTCGAGGCCAGACGTCAAAGAGACGGGTCGAGGGCAGACGTCAAAGAGACGGGTCGAGGACAGACGTCAAAGAGACGGGTCGCGGGCAGACGTCAAAGAGACGGGTCGCGGGCAGACGTCAAAGAGACGGGTCGAGTGCAGTGATCAAAGGAAAAGGGTCGAGGAAGGTAGGGAAAGAAGAGGGGAGGAGGAGGAGGAGTCGAAGGCTTCAAGAGGATGAGCCGAGGGGAGAACCAGAGAGTGAGACCAGGTAAACAAGGAGAAATGGAAACACAGCAAGCGAAATACTCTATCACATAGCAGGGATAGGGGAAAGGGATAGGGATAGGCAGAGAGGGGAAACATTTTACCCTATGTTAGTATTGGTCTTTTGCGGAGGTTTGGTCGTGTCTAGAAGGGACAAGCTTGCTCTATAGACCCGCCTCTATGGTTACCAGGGAGCGAGGGGGAGACGGATGGCAGAACAAGGGGATAGGGGCAGCTGAGGCCACGGGAAAAGGACACCTCAATAACGAGAAAAGGGGAACTAGGGGTGAGAGAGAAGAGCCTCATTGAAAGGGGGGAAAAAGGGTGCTTGGAAGAGGGGAGAAAGGGCTCTTGGGAAGGCGGGCGGGGGTTACCTTTCTCACAGCAAGGAAGAAAGGTAGCAACCGAGCCAAGAGGAAGGGAGAGGAGCAACCAAGCCAAGAGGAAGGGATCAACCAAGCCAAGAGGAAGGGAGAGGATCAACCGAGCCAAGAGGAAGGGAGAGGATCAACCGAGCCAAGAGGAAGGGAGAGGATCAACCAAGCCAAGAGGAAGGGAGAGGATCAACCAAGCCAAGAGGAAGGGAGAGGATCAACCAAGCCAAGAGGAAGGGATCAACCAAGCCAAGAGGAAGGGATCAACCAAGCCAAGAGGAAGGGAGAGGATCAACCAAGCCAAGAGGAAGGGAGAGGATCAACCAAGCCAAGAGGAAGGGAGAGGATCAACCAGGCCAAGAGGAAGGGAGGGGATCAACCGAGCCAAGAGGAAGGGAGAGGATCAACCAAGCCAAGAGGAAGGGAGAGGATCAACCAGGCCAAGAGGAAGGGAGGGGATCAACCGAGCCAAGAGGAAGGGAGAGGATCAACCGAGCAAAGAGGAAGGGAGAGGATCAACCAAGCCAAGAGGAAGGGAGAGGATCAACCAAGCCAAGAGGAAGGGAGAGGATCAACCGAGCCAAGAGGAAGGGAGAGGATCAACCAAGCCAAGAGGAAGGGATCAACCAAGCCAAGAGGAAGGGAGAGGATCAACCGAGCAAAGAGGAAGGGAGAGGATCAACCAAGCCAAGAGGAAGGGAGAGGATCAACCAAGCCAAGAGGAAGGGAGGGGATCAACCAAGCCATAGAGGAAGGGAGAGGATCAACCAAGCCAAGAGGAAGGGAGAGGATCAACCAAGCCAAGAGGAAGGGAGAGGATCATCCAAGCCAAGAGGAAGGGAGGGGATCAACCAAGCCAAGAGGGAGAGAAGCAACCTTGCCACGGTTAGAGAAGAGGTAAGTGAAAGGACGAGGGGTTGTGGGTGTGTGTGTGTGGGGGGGTTGTGGGTGTGTGTGTGTGTGGGGGTGGGTGTGTGGGGGGGGGGGGTGTGTGGGAGGGGGGGTGGAGGTCTCTGTGAGGAGAGAAAGTTTGGTGTGATGAGGGGAGAAGATCAAACTGCAAGACGGAAATAACGAGGGCATCTTTTTCCAGAATAGTTCAACGGTCGGCTTCACCACACACACACACACACACACACACACACACACACACACACACACACACACACACACACACACACACACACACACGTCACATGTGAGTAACAGGTCCGTGGCACTCAACTGCCAGTCCTCAAACGATGGGGTCCAAGGCCCACGGCAAGATGATACTACGGGCTCACCATAGCCCGTGCTACTTGGAACTCTGTTCCAGGTAGCGAATCTTTAACAACAACAACGGCAAGATGATTACAGACTCCTGTAGGACATGGCCACAATGTAGGATTTCTCAGAAGAGTGGCTACTGAAATTCAACCCAGACACATGCAAGGCGATGAGGGTGAGAAGAGACCAATGGTGCCGTATCACTTGAGAAACATTTTTTTCGGGGCATTAGAAAAATAAAACAAGATGTAGGTGGATAATAAACCTATGGCCAGGAACAGGGGCCTCGTAGCCTGGTGGATAGCGCGCAGGGCTCGTAATTCTGTGGCGCGGGTTCGATTCCCGCACGAGGCAGAAACAAATGGGCAAAGTTTCATTCACCCTGAATGCCCCTGTTACCTAGCAGTAAATAGGTACCTGGGTGTTAGTCAGCTGTCAAGGGCTGCTTCCTGGGGGTGGAGGCCTGGTCGAGGACCGGGCCGCGGGGACACTAAAAAAGCCCCGAAATCATCTCAAGATAACCTCAAGATAACATACAGATGGGAAGATCATCCTCAAGGTAAAGTGATTGTAACCAGTGATCATCCTCCCTGTTTCAACACCTGTACACTTGCGCGAACAAGCCTGAATGGTCCCCAGGACAATATGCAACTGAAAACTCACACCCCAGAAGTGACTCGAACCCATACTCCCAGGAGCAACGCAACTGGTATGTACAAGACGCCTTAATCCACTTGACCATCACGACCGGACAAAATGAGGTGATAGCCGAGGCTATTTGAACCACCCCACCGCCGGCACTCGGATAGTAATCTTGGGCATAGCATTTTACCAAATCACCTCATTCTTTGGGGCACACGTGAAGAACACAAATAAACACCTGTACACTTATCTAGGTATTTGTGATGCTCTCAAGACTTAATAAGACTTAAGATATAAGATTAATAAGACTTAAGAAGGCTCCAATATTATTATATTTGAAAACTGGCAAGTGAACCTTTGTCCTAAATAGAGAATATTCTCAAGTTATAACAGTTTTGTATTATAAATTTTGGGTTTAAAATAGAAATTGTCTCTGGTATAATTAGTCTTTGATTGGCTCCATGGCAAAAGTCTTCTTGTCAAATTCTGGGGAATTCTCTGTTTTTGAATTTGTTGTTTTACATCTTTGAGAATAATACAAAATCCCTCCAAACACACACCGAAACTACGACGTTGGTACAACGTTCGAACAAGTTTTAACACCACCTAACCAGTTATAACAACCAATATAGCAAGTTGTAACAACGTTCTAATACGTCATAAACACATTAAGCCAAGATGTAACAACTTTATTACAAGTTGTTACAAGCGGAAAATAGAGACAGTTTCGGTTTGTGTTTCCAGGGGATGTTTTCCCGTAACGTTAAGTAACGTAACATAACGTAACGTAACCAAACCTAACCATGGATAGGTAATAGAATTAGTTACGATGTGGTTCTTGAGTGATTACAACAAGGGGGGTTAAATCCTCCCCGAGGACAGGTTGCAAAAGGGGATTACAACATGTGCAAGCATGAAGACTGACATAATAACATACGAAAGACCAATAGGGTAGTATGCAGCACCAGCTCACAACCAACATGTCCCTAATCTCTCAGAAGCGGGAAAGCCTAAGTATTTGCCATAAGGCTAGTAATCCCGGGTCTAAATGAGCCTAACTGCGAAGAAAGTCTGAGAGACCTAAATCCTACACAATTGGAAAATAGACGACACAAGGACATGATCCCGACATACCAGATAGTCAGAGGCTATCTGTAAGAGGCAAGGTAAGATAGTAAATGTAAAAAATGTATATGTAAAATGATTGTAAATGATTGTAAATGTAAAACTCTCGTATTTATGTAAGAGGCAAGGGGCCAGATTCACGAAGCATTTACGCAAGTACTTACGAACGTGTACATCTTTCCTCAATCTTTGACGACTTTGGTTACATTTATTAAACAGTTTACAAGCATGAAAACGTCCCAATCAACTGTTGTTATTGTTATAAACAGCCTCCTGGTGCTTCGGAGCTCATTAACTGTTTAATAATTTAATAAACAAAGCCGCCAAAGATTGAGAAAAGATGTACAGGTTCGTAAGTGCTGGCGTATCTGCTTCGTGAATCTTGCCCCTAAGTCAACAAACTATAGACTCTTCATATGGGCTAAGGGATCTCGCATACAAACCACACCCGGAAGGGAGCACAGACAGACACGATAATATGCCCGCAAGGGAGCACAGACAGACACGATAATATGCCCGCAAGGGAGCACAG
>NC_091152.1:12264058-12351558 GCF_040958095.1 Procambarus clarkii
CAGCAGCAGCAGCAGCAACAGCAGCAACAGCAGTAGGAGCAGCAGCAGCAGTAACAGCAGCAGCAGCAGCAGCAGTAACAGCAGCAGTAGCAGCAGCAGCAACAGCAGTAGGAGCAGCAGCAACAGCAGAAGCAGCAGCAACAGCAGCAGCAGTAACAGCAGTAGCAGCAGCAGCAGCAACAGCAGCAGCAGTAACAGCAGTAGCAGCAGCAGCAGCAACAGCAGCAGCAGTAACAGCAGCAGTAGCAGCAGCAGCAGCAACAGCAGCAGCAGTAACAGCAGTAGCAGCAGCAGCAGCAACAGCAGCAACAGCAGTAGGAGCAGCAGCAGCAGCAGTAGGAGCAGCAGCAGCAGCAGTAGGAGCAGCAGCAGCAGCAGCAGCAGCAGCAGCAACAGCAGTAGGAGCAGCAACAGCAGTAGGAGCAGCAGCAGCAGTAGCAGCAGCAGTAACAACAGCAGCAGCAGCAGCAGTAGCTGCAGTAGCCGCAGCAGCAGCAGCAGCAACAGCAGCAGCAGCAGCAGCAAAAATTACATCCAGTTGCGCTTGATTCCTTTCAAATTACCAATTAAAAATAGCAAATGTTGTTTTAATCATCCTTAACTACTACCTAGCGGCACATTGAGGCAGAGAGCCTTCGGCTTCTCTACCCTGACGTCACCCCAAGAGACGTCACCATCAGCTAACAACGATAGTCACGAGAAAATCAACAGGAGCCCTGATGTAGATTCGAACCATTGCGCTGGGTGTACCCAGACGCACGCCTTACTCAACTATAGACCACGACACAGCTTCGAATCCTCATCACAATCCCCTTGGATATCCTCACTGATATATCGCTTTACTGTGATTTCTCTGCGTAACGGCGTTCCTCAAGCGTTATCTTACTGCCTACGCTATCTTTCGTTCTCACATACACTCTATCTACCCCCATACTCCGCCGAGCGCCGCGACAGTTCCGTAATTGGGCGGGAGAGGTGAGTGGCGTGCGGGCGATGACTGGGGCATATCTGTGCATACATTCCCCTCACGCGTCACCAGGCGCTGTAGAGCGGACACCAGCAAGGGGGCGATACCGAGGGCTGCCTCAGAGACGCCATTGTTTTATGTGTTCCCAGTGCTGCCAACTGCCCTTTTGGATCATGTGGAGGGAGGGAGAGACAGAGAGAGGGAGAGACAGAGACGGAGAGAGAGAGACAGAGACGAAGAGAGAGAGACAGAGACGGAGAGAGAGAGAGACAAGGACGGAGAGAGAGAGACGGAGAGAGAGAGAGAGAGAGAGAGAGAGAGAGAGAGAGAGAGAGAGAGAGAGAGAGAGAGAGAGAGAGAGAGAGAGAGAGAGAGAGAGGGAGACAGAGACGAAGAGAGAGAGACAGACAGAGAGACGGAGCAACTTTGAAGACTTGTATACGTGTTCATCCTACAAAGAGAAGGTTACGTTCATTCTTTCACGTTAAGGAGGCGCACCTGTGGCCCGGCTCAGGTGATATATTAATTACCTGTGTCCGTCTTGGTCCAGGGTGGCACTGGTGCAGTTATTGATGTGGTGGCTCTCAAGGTGTAGGTGTAGGTGGGTCTCAAGGTGTAGGAGGCTCTCAAGGTGTAGGTGTAGGTGGTTCTCAAGGTGTAGGTGTAGGTGTAGGTGGTTCTCAAGGTGTAGGAGGCAGAGAAGGTGTCACTTGAGCTATCATAACAGGTGACCCAGTTATTAAGGTACAGCAGATGTCGTGTGTGGGTACCCAGTATGGGCGTGGGGGTATATGAGCAGTAAGCATGGGCGTGGGTCACCAGAGTGAGCATTGGGCATGGGTAGAGGAGTATGGGCGTGGTGTATATTATGGACGTGTGGGTGTAACTTTACCTAAGCACTTTCCCACCTCGCTGACCAAACAGCTAATCAATAATCCATCCCGCCCCTTCCCACCCCAGCTTCCGTTCTCCCCCTTCCATAACCCCCCCCCTTCCCTCCCATTCCCCTGCCCCTCCCATACCCTCACACACATGGAATATGGACGACAACCTAAAAATTACACTATTTTTTTTCGCTTGCGTTGACTGGTAATTATAGTTATATTTTGATGAAGAGCTCTCGAGCAGCGTGGCACCAGCTCTCTGGTCAAAAATTGTGCACACTGCAGGAGTGTGGCGTCAGGGGGGGGGGGGTGCGTGTGTGTGGGAGGGGGCTGTGAGGGGAAGGAGAAGGGAGGGGGGTGATGTGGGAGGGGAGGCTGGAGACTGAGGGCAAACACCGGTGGCAGCAACAGCAGGAACAGTAGTAGCAAGAGGAACGGTACAGGAGAAGGAGCAGATACAGAAGAAAATGTAAGATTAAAACCAGAAGTGAAAGATGGAAGACAGGGGCCAGGGGCCAGATTCACGAAAGCACTTACGTAAGCACTTACGAACCTGTACATCTTTTCTCAATCATTGGCGGCTTTGTTTACAATTATTAAACAGTAAATGAGCTCGGAAGCACCAGGAAGCTGTTTATAACAATAACAACAGTTGAATGGGAAGTTTTCATGCTTGTAAACTGTTTAATAAATGTAACCAAAGCCGTCAAAGATTGAGGAAAGATGTACTCGTTCGTAAGTACTTGCGTAAGTGCTTTAGTGAATCTGGTCCCAGGTTCAGCTGAAGAGCGTAGCGCCGCACAAGAAACACAAGGCCAGGTTAAACCCTCACACATCTGGGAACTACGAGTCTCGCCCAGTTTACTCTTTCCCCAGATCTAGCAAAGTAAACATTACATGTTTCTCTTCCCGCCAGCAGAGCGCCGGCTCGAGGGAGGCGGCCGCGCCCCCCAGAGGACCGTTGGGAGCAAGAATGTGGCCCTCGGAGTTAACACGCAACGCTCCCCCCCCCCAGTCCGAACCTCACCCCAGACGCGGCCTCTACGATAACGCGCCACGATACCTTATGCACAGATGATTACAAGGATAGAGAAGGATAAGTGAAGAAATGAAGCATAGATGGGGTAGGAACGAGGCGATAAGAATGGCTACGAGCCACAAATTATAACTACATTGTTTTTTACCATTTCAAGAAGAAAGAAAATGGGACTCCTTATCAACGACTTCCTATCTTCGACTTCTTATCTTCGACTTCTTATCTTCAACGACTCCTTCTTATCCTCCGATGGAGGATAAGAAGGAGTCGTTGCAAACTGCCCCAAGAGTGATTTCTATCGACATACACATGTCTTATCAATATTATCACTGATTAAACACCAATCGGGCAGGACTGAATCACCAGCTTGACATTGTGGGTACAGATAGGCTGTTGATCTCTCCAGGCGTTAGTCCCAAACCAGTCGATACTAGTCGATAGCCACTTTGAACAGAATTTTTATAATAGAATGTGTTAATTTAATAAATTAATGCTACAAACTACACAGTACTTTAGTGTAAATTGCAATCCTGTCTTGCCCACTGTTATGCTGGCTAGTCCGGTGCTCCTGGGCTTTGTTTCATTGTCTTCTACCCCACAGAATGGGGGCATTCTCCTACCCCACAGAATGGGGGCATTCTCCTACCCCACAGAATGGGGGCATTCTCCTACCCCACAGAATGGGGGCATTCTCCTACCCCACAGAATGGGGGCATTCTCCTACCCCACAGAATGGGGGCATTCTCCTACCCCACAGAATGGGGGCATTCTCCTACCCCACAGAATGGGGGCATTCTCCTACCCCACAGAATGGGGGCATTCTCCTACCCCACAGAATGGGGGCATTCTCCTACCCCACAGAATGGGGGCATTCTCCTACCCCACAGAATGGGGGCATTCGTCTACCCACAGAATGGGGACATTCGTCTACCCACAGAATGGGGACATTCGTCTACCCACAGAATGGGGACATTCGTCTACCCACAGAATGGGGACATTCGTCTACCCCACAGAATGGGGGCATTCTTCTACCCACATTTCTAATTTCTCTTAAGTGGGCCCAACGTACCAAAGATTCTGTATCTCCGCTGTTGAGCTCTCTGTTGGACCCCGAATCTCCATGGGTACATGTATCGAACACGAATTCTTGCCGTTATCTCTTATCTCCCGAGGTCGTCTCCTTTTCATCCATAATGATTAAGGTTGTCTGTGGGAACCACTTATTGCACCAACGTACAGATTCACTGACCGTTTTTTTTGTCTATCATTCTTTCTTCAGTTAACTTGTCTGATGAGCCGTCTAACTTGTTAAAGAGTCTTGGGAATGAAGTTTTCAATATTAATAGGGTCAATTCAATACTTTAATATGGTCTCCTGATAATAATTCAATAAGTAATAATTTTGTAATTAATATGGTAGCCTAATAATTCAATAATTTATATGGTTATCTTGAGAGGTTATCTTGAGATGATTTCGGGGCTTTAGTGTCCCCGCGGCCCGGTCCTCGACCAGGCCTCCACCTCCAGGAAGCAGCCCGTGACAGCTGACTAACACCCAGGTACCTATTTTACTGCAAGGTAACAGGGGCATAGGGTGAAAGAAACTTTGCCCATTGTTTCTCGCCAGCGCCTGGGATCAAACCCAGGACCACAGGATCACAAGTCCAGTGTGCTGTCCGCTCGGCCGACCGGCTCCCAATGGTGTAATAATTGAATAACTCTCTCCAATGGGTCTCCTTCAGCGCCCTCAGGAGCCAGTACATCTGCTCGTTCACTTGCACACATTCCAGCGTGGGTGGGGGAGCCACAGCAACTTGATCACCCTTCCCTGATTAATTAGCTTTTTCACAGGTCTCTTGATTTCAGCGATTGTCTCTCTCTCTGTTTCCTCCCTGTTTATTCACCGTGGCTTTGTAGTGTGTGGCTTTTGAGGCATTGTACCTTACCTTGAGGTGCTTCCGGGGCTTAGTGTCCCCGCGGCCCGGTCGTCGACCAGGCCTCCTAAGCCACTGCTCCTCTACTGTTGCGTTCTGTGTATCTCAATGCCAAAACAATGGAAGTGAACTCGGCGTTCAGGAGGCATTGTTCGCAATCCCTGCTATTTCTCCATTTTGGTAATTACATTGTTGGTAACAATTACCATTTTTGGTAATTACGGAACGCGGTGCCCCGAGTCCAGCTATCAGTAGAGTTAGCACAACCCGTCAGTAGTGATTTGGTCAATACTACACCTCCTGCCTCTTCATTAACTTCCTGGAGATAAGGGGACCTGCTGCATGGGTGACAGCTTCTAGACCTCCATATCAACCTACTCTGGCTTTGCGCCCTGGAGAGGCCACTCCAGGGCCCAGATTCACGAAAGCACTTACGAACCTGTCCATCTTTTCTTAATCTTTGGCGGCTTTGTTTCCAATTATTAAGTAGTTAATGAGCTCCGAAGCACCAGGAGGCTGTTTATAACAATAACAACAGTTAATTGGCAAGTTTTCATGTTTGTAAACTGTTTAATAAATGTAACCAAAGCCGTCAAAGATTGCGGAAAGATGTACACGTTCGTAAGTGCTTTCGTGAATCTGGCCCCAGACCGATAACCAGAGCGCAACTCCATAGTCTCCTGAGACTGATGGATGCCTACGCTACACATATGGTCCATCCTCCCAGGGGGGAGTGCCGCCCCTGTGGGCTTGTCCTCGCACGCTTGCTTAAGCAGGTGGATTTATTTTTTTTTAATTTTGCCCCGAGGGGCGAGTTTATTGGGCAGCGTCACTCATCTTGTGAGTGGACACACCACCATAGTGACAGTATTAGGCAGCGCCACTCATCCTGTGAGTGAACACACCGCCATAGTGACAGTATTGGGCAGCGCCACTCATCCTGTGAGTGAACACACCGCCATAGTGACAGTATTGGGCAGCGCCACTCATCTTGTGAGTGGACACACCGCCATAGTGACAGTATTGGGCAGCGTCACTCATCCTGTGAGTGGACACACCGCCATAGTGACAGTATTGGGCAGCGCCACTCATGCTGTGAGTGGATACACCGCCATAGTGACAGTATTGGGCAGCGCCACTCATCCTGTGAGTGAACACACCGCCATAGTGACAGTATTGGGCAGCGCCACTCATCCTGTGAGTGGACACACCGCCATAGTGACAGTATTGGGCAGCGCCACTCATCCTGTGAGTGAACACACCGCCATAGTGACAGTATTGGGCAGCGCCACTCATCTTGTGAGTGGACACACCGCCATAGTGACAGTATTGGGCAGCGCCACTCATCCTGTGAGTGGACACACCGCCATAGTGACAGTATTGGGCAGCACCACTCATCCTGTGAGTGAACACACCGCCATAGTGACAGTATTGGGCAGCGCCACTCATGCTGTGAGTGGATACACCGACATAGTGACAGTATTGGGCAGCGCCATTCATCCTGTGAGTGAACACACCGCCATAGTGACAGTATTGGGCAGCACCACTCATCCTGTGAGTGAACACACCGCCATAGTGACAGTATTGGGCAGCGCCACTCATCCTGTGAGTGAACACACCGCCATAGTGACAGTATTGGGCAGCACCACTCATCCTGTGAGTGGAAACACCGCCATAGTGACAGTATTGGGCAGCGTCACTCATCCTGTGAGTGGACACACCGCCATAGCAGCATGTACAACACTCCCCAATAGGAAGAAAACCCGCTGGGTTGTTCATCCTGTCACTTGTACCCAGACACAGCTGGGACTTGCTTAACTGTCTCAAGTGATTAGTACAGAGCCGAGTGTGTGTCTTGAAGCTGTCATTGTGGTGGGGGGTGGGGGTGGGGGTGGGGGGTGGGGGTGGGGGTGGGGGGTGGGGGTGGGGGGTCTCTGGTAACATTAACTCTAAGCTTTCCGTAATTAACTCATGTTATTAACACTGAGGAGAGAGTGAGTTCTTGGCGTAGATCCACGAGGCTTCAACACCTCCACGAGGCTTCAACACCACCACGAGGCTTCAACACCTCCACGAGGCTTCAACACCTCCACGAGGCTTCAACACCTCCACGAGGCTTCAACACCACCACCACGAGGCTTCAACACCTCCACGAGGCTTCATCACCCCCACGAGGCTTCAACACCACCACCACGAGGCTTCAACACCACCACGAGGCTTCATCACCCCCACGAGGCTTCAACACCACCACCACGAGGCTTCAACACTACCACTGAGGCTTCAACACCACCACTGAGGCTTCAACACCACCACGAGGCTTCAACACCGCCACTGAGGCTTCAACGCCACCACGAGGCTTCAACACCACCACGAGGCTTCAACATCACGAGGCTTCAACACCACCACGAGGCTTCAACACCACCACGAGGCTTCAACATCACCACGAGGCTTCAACACTACCACTGAGGCTTCAACACCACCACGAGGCTTCAACACCGCCACTGAGGCTTCAACGCCACCACGAGGCTTCAACACCACCACGAGGCTTCAACATCACCACGAGGCTTCAACACCACCACTGAGGCTTCAACACTACCACCACGACGAGGCTTCAACATCACCACGAGGCTTCAACACTACCACGAGGAGGCTTCAACACCACCACCACGAGGAGGCTTCAACACCACCCCTGAGGCTTCAACACTACCACCACGAGGAGGCTTCAACACCACCCCTGAGGCTTCAACATCACCACGAGGCTTCAACACTACCACTGAGGCTTCAACACTACCACCACGAGGAGGCTTCAACACCACCACTGAGGCTTCAACACCACGAGGAGGCTTCAACACCACCACGAGGCTTCAACGCCGCCACGAGGCTTCAACGCCATCACGAGGCTTCAACACCACCACAACGAGGCTTCAACACCACCACCGAGGCTTCAACACTACCACCACGAGGAGGCTTCAACACCACCACTGAGGCTTCAACACCACCACGAGGAGGCTTCAACACCACCACGAGGAGGCTTCAACACCACCACCACGAGGCTTCAACACCACCACCACGAGGCTTCAACACTACCACCACGAGGAGGCTTCAACACCACCACTGAGGCTTCAACACCACCACGACGAGGCTTCAACACCACCACCACGAGGCTTCAACACCACCACCACGAGCCTTCAACACCACTACCACGAGGCTTCAACACCACCACGACGAGGCTTCAACACCACCACCACGAGGCTTCAACACCACCACCACGAGGCTTCAACACCACCACCACCAGGCTTCAACACCACCACCACCAGGCTTCAACACCACCACCACGAGGCTTCAACACCACCACCACCAGGCTTCAACACCACCACCACCAGGCTTCAACACCACCACCACCAGGCTTCAACACCACCCCCACGAGGCTTCAACACCACCACCACCAGGCTTCAACACCACCACCACCAGGCTTCAACACCACCACCACCAGGCTTCAACACCACCACCACCAGGCTTCAACACCACCACCACCAGGCTTCAACACCACCACTCCTGCCCTGGCCAACTTGATCAACCTAACTGTTGCAACCATTCATCACACATCTGATACACACTGACACAAGGGGGGAGGGGGGGGGCGATGGATGGGGGGGGAGGGGTGGCTGGGAGGGGGGGAGTCAGAAGGGGAGGGGTGGGGGCGATGGTTGAGGGGGGAGAGATGGCTGGGAGGGGGGGAGTCAGAAGGGGAGGGGTGGGGGCGATGGTTGAGGGGGGAGAGATGGCTGGGAGGGGGGGAGTCAGAAGGGGAGGGGTGGGGGGCGATGGTTGAGGGGGGAGAGATGGCTGGGAGGGGGGGAGTCAGAAGGGGAGGGGGGAGTCAGAAGGGGAGGAGGGGTGTTGGGGGGGTAGGGGAAGGTCAAGGCATCATCCTCAGGAAGCCTGGACAGGTCTTGGAGACGACCCGTCATTCCTCCTTTATGGCCGCCCATCACTCAGGGCCGCCCACTCCGCCCTCTACCCCCACTCATCCCTGATGGCCGACATGCTCACTCTTCAATATATTCAAACTCGCTGTCCAATTGCTATCATAAAACTGGAGTCCGGCCCTTGGGTATCCCACCGTTATCTTGCTTCAGGTTCGCGGAATACTCAGTGTTGGCGCGCGATGCTATACTGAATATAGCTGGAAGAAGTCGCCACATATCCGAATCCGGAAGAGCCGTTCGTGAGACAGACAAGATGTTCCGGAGGGCCGAGGTGAAGCCTGTCACCGGAGACAGCACCGTCAACAAACAGGGCATCACCGCCGTCAACACACCCCGTCATCCCTGTCAAGTAGAACTTATCAATCACTCAAAGAGAACCCTCTCAGTCAAGCACCAGGTCCTTGAAGGCCTGGGACCACAACACCAGGTCCCTGAAGGCCTGGGACCACAACACCAGGTCCCTGAAGGCCAGGGACCACAACACCAGGTCCCTGAAGGCCTGGGACCACAACACCAGGTCCCTGAAGGCCTGGGACCACAACACCAGGTCCCTGAAGGCCAGGGACCACAACACCAGGTCCCTGAAGGCCTGGGACCACAACACCAGGTCCCTGAAGGCCAGGGACCACAATACCAGGTCCCTGAAGGCCTGGGACCACAACACCAGGTCCCAGAAGGCCAGGGACCACAACACCAGGTCCCTGAAGGCCTGGGACCACAATACCAGGTCCCTGAAGGCCTGGGACCACAACACCAGGTCCCAGAAGGCCAGGGACCACAACACCAGGTCCCTGAAGGCCAGGGACCACAACACCAGGTCCCAGAAGGCCAGGGACAGTCACACCCCCAGATCAGTAGGGAGATACAGGCAGGGCTGGTCCCCCCGCACCAGCCTCGCAGACCCATACAGCCAGGAATTGGGAGATGGATAGTGCATATCGGAGGGAGCGAGGCCCTAATCTACTACATGCGTCTCCGTCTGCCTGTTTTGTGTGTGAGTGGAGGGAAGGGTGCTGGGGGGGGTGGGGGTGGAGGGTGAGTGAGAGTGAGAGAGTGAGAGAGAGAGACAGGGTGAAGGAAGGTGGGACTGAGGGTGAGTGTGTGTCAAACAAAGTAACTTCATGTTATGATTAGATTAATTCTTTAAAAATCGTCTCGCCCTCCTAATTTTGTGATAAAAGTGATGTCAAAATCATTCCTACCGCTCTCTCTCTCTCTCATATATATATATATATATATATATATATATATATATATATATATATATATATATATATATATATATATATATATATATATATAGATAGACCCCTGTACAGGTGTTCAGTCCAGCTATTATACACGGAGGCAGCAGACTACTGGGCCACAAGAACACGAATCACTATCACATAATGGACAGAAGAAACAAAGCAAAAACTGCCTTAGAATAACTGATGAGACTCCAGAGCCTCAGCACGGATATACAGCTACACTTGAAAAAGGTTCCAGCTCGGCCGCAACTCGAATATCCCCCAGTACCACTTCACACCTTAAAAAAACTAAGATGCAAAACCTACAAGCAGCGCAAAATAAGACGCGAAGAGCAGCAGCAAAACACCGTCCACCATATGACCAGATAATCCAGGAGCTCCATGAACTCCTGAACATACAGCCACTAAACATCAGACTGCAGCACCAAGCCATCAGGGTGTGGAACACCATCGTTATGTTAGAGGAGCCAATGTTAGAAAGATTACTCCAAGATGAGACGCCCCACTCCCACAGCTGGTGGCCCAAGATGAGACGCCCCGCTCCCACAGCTGGTGGCCCAAGATGAGACGCCCTGCTCCCACAGCTGGTGGCTCAAGATGAGACGCCCTGCTCCCACAGCTGGTGGCTCAAGATGAGACGCCCCACTCCCACAGCTGGTGGCCCAAGATGAGACGCCCTGCTCCCACAGCTGGTGGCTCAAGATGAGACGCCCTGCTCCCACAGCTGGTGGCCCAAGATGAGACGCCCCACTCCCACAGCTGGTGGCCCAAGATGAGACGCCCTGCTCCCACAGCTGGTGGCCCAAGATGAGACGCCCCACTCCCACAGCTGGTGGCCCAAGATGAGACGCCACACTCCCACAGCTGGTGGCCCAAAATGAGACGCCCCGCTCCCACAGCTGGTGGCCCAAGATGAGACGCCCTGCTCCCACAGCTGGTGGCCCAAGATGAGACACCCCACTCCCACAGCTGGTGGCCCAAGATGAGACACCCCACTCCCACAGCTGGTGACCCAAGATGAGACGCCCCACTCCCACAGCTGGTGGCCCAAGAGCTTTGATCTACTCGATTGAAACCAAGCCCCACAGTACATAATACTGACCAACCCCCCCCCCCCCCCCCCCACTAAAAAACAATAACAATAATTAAAAAACTTCAAACTCAACAATAAAACGAACGTAAGCATCTGAATGTGTGTAGGTGAGTGCTACGCAGTATTCATCTATACACACCCATGTTTGGTGAAATACACGCGAAAAACTTTCGAAATTTCTCTCTGACAAGAGACCAAGCCTGACTTAGCTACCAAACACACACACACACACACACACACACACACACACACACACACACACACACACACACACACACACACACACACACACACACACACACACACACACACCCACACCCACACCGTGTCAGCAAGGTGGACAGCCCGCCTATTGAGGGGGTAGAATGTGAGGTGAGAGGGGAATGAGCGATGTAACCCGCCCCCTCGGCCAAGCTGCCGACGCCCCCTCGGCCAGCTAGGCCAGGCTGCCAACGCCCCCTCGGCCAGCTAGGCCAGGCTGCCAACGCCCCCTCGGCCAGCTAGGCCAAGCTGCCGACGCCCCCTCGGCCAGCTAGGCCAGACTGCCAACGCCCCCTCGGCCAGCTAGGCCATGCTGCCAACGCCCCCTCGGCCAGCTAGGCCAGGCTGCCAACGCCCCCTCGGCCAGCTAGGCCAGGCTGCCGACGCCCCCTCGGCCAGCTAGGCCAGGCTGCCAACGCCCCCTCGGCCAGCTAGGCCAGGCTGCCAACGCCCCCTAGGCCAGCTAGGCCAGGCTGCCAACGCCCCCTCGGCCAGCTAGGCCAGGCTGCCGACGCCCCCTCGGCCAGCTAGGCCAGGCTGCCAACGCCCCCTCGGCCAGCTAGGCCAGGCTGCCAACGCCCCCTCGGCCAGCTAGGCCAGGCTGCCAACTCCCCCTAGGCCAGCTAGGCCAGGCTGCTAACGCCCCCTAGGCCAGCTAGGCCAGGCTGCCAACGCCCCCTCGGCCAGCTAGGCCAGGCTGCCAACGCCCCCTCGGCCAGGCTGCCAACGCCCCCTCGGCCAGCTAGGCCAGGCTGCCAACGCCCCCTAGGCCAGTTCGGCCTGGCTGCCAACGCCCCCTCGGCCAGCTAGGCCAGGCTGCCAACGCCCGCTCCCGACAATATGCACGGGAAACCCTAGCTCCACTGTCGTGTAATTCACACATTTCATGGACTCCGGACTTTCATAGGTTTCCCAATACTATGTATCATACATCCCGCTGTTCAATTTCAGAGAAAAATGGCTACATATTTACAACGCCAGACTGCATAGTAGTCCGTAGTTCGACTCAAATTGCGTTATTCAAGCCGTTCAATTAAACATTACAGTCGGTGATGGAATTACACGATGCTCAATTTGTTGTAATTTACGGATCAAATCGTAAATTCTTTCGGAAAAATGCAAAATATAGGAGTATCTAATACTTTGTCCCGAGTTGGAGAAAGGGCCCACCACTCTCTCCCAACCGCGTATTTTCTTATTTCAGCTTATTCCCAGATGGTGACACGCGTACAATACGCACGTATTAGCGTGCGAAGCTACACTAACACGCCTATCAACGAAGATTCTCATTGGTCTTCAGCCTACAGTTTAGACCTATTGTCTTATGTATGACCCTCTGTCCTGCGTGACAGTGAATACTAGCATTAACCTCAATTTAATAAGACTATCAAAATCCTCAGATTAGGCAAAATTGTAATTAATTTTGTCAATAAAGATGTTAATAATAATAATAATGGTCCTAGAAAGGCGTGCATTTTTAATGCGTTTTTGAAAGCATTCAATTTGTACGCTCGTATCCCAAGCGTGCAAATATGATGCATTTAGTGTGGTTACAACCCCGACTTTGTCTAGAATCCCGAAGACGCGTTCATCAATTTGAATTTATTAATTGAATTATATAATTTCGTGTATAGTTAGGTTAGGTTAGGTGTTTAGATTTTGTTCCCAATTATTTGTGTCTGTTAGGTTTGTTAAAGCGGCGGTCCTCACCTCCTCCCCCCCTACCCCAAGACATTTATCAATTTTATCAAATTGTTTATTAAAAAAAAAAATATAAATTTGTCTCATATATAAAAAGACGGTGGTAGAAGCGAATGCTCATACGCATCTAGAGTCAAACTGCGAGTTCCTCTCTGAATACTCTTTATTCTCTTCTCCGAGGTTATGGGTCCCTATAATTGCACCACAGGTGCAATCATTATAGGTGTACTCATTATAGGTGGCATCTATAAATTTATACTATATATTACAGGTCTATATTTAATTAGCCAACGGTTAGGTTAGGTTTGGCGTTTAGGTTCTGTTGGCAAGTGCTGGAACCTGTTCTCAGGCCAGGATCGTTAAAGCAGCGGCCGTCCCCGGAGACGCATTCATAAATTTTAACATTGTATTTAAAATACATTTGCTCTCATATATAAGTTAATGTTGTTATATGTTAATTTCCTACGTATAGTTGCTACGTATATAGTATAGGTGTCAGGGGGTCATGGTGCCAAGGGTCACGGTGCCAGGGGGTCACGGTGCCAGGGGGTCACGGTGCCAGGGGTCACGGTGCCAGGGGGTCACGGAGCCAGGGGTCACGGTGCCAGGGGTCACGGTGCCAGAGGTCACTGTGCCAGGGGTCACGGTGCCAGGGGTCACGGTGCCAGGGGTCACGGTGCCAGGGGTCACGGTGCCAGGGGGTCACGGTGCCAGGGGTCACGGTGCCAGGGGTCACGGGTCACGGTGCCAGGGGTCACGGTGCCAGAGGTCACGGTGCCAGAGGTCACGGTGCCAGGGGTCACGGTGCCAGGGGTCACGGTGCCAGGGGGTCACGGTGCCAGGGGGTCACGGTGCCAGGGGGTCACGGTGCCAGGGGTCACGGGTTACGGTGCCAGGGGTCACGGTGCCAGGGGTCACGGTGCCAGGGGTCACGGTGCCAGGGGTCACGGTGCCAGGGGTCACGGGTTACGGTGCCAGGCAGCAGACAAGAGAGACCACGAGGCCAGACAGAGGAGGAGGCAGCAAAGTTAGTGCCTACACTAGGGAGTGCCTAGTTAGTGCCTAGGGAGCCGGTCGGCCGAGCGGACAGCACGCTGGACTTGTGATCCTGTGGTCCTGGGTTCGATCCCAGGCGCCGGCGAGAAACAATGGGCAGAGTGTCTTTCACCCTATGCCCCTGTTACCTAGCAGTAAAATAGGTACCTGGGTGTTAGTCAGCTGTCACGGGCTGCTTCCTAGGGGTGGAGGCCTAGTCGAGGACCGGGCCGCGGGGACACTAAAGCCCCGAAATCATCTCAAGATAATCTCAAGATACAGAAACGAGGAGTTGAGAGCCAGACAGGAAACGAGAAACAGAAAAGACACCCAAAAGAGAAACTGGGAAAACTTTAGCAGAAAACGAGCAACGAAACTGGAAGCAGAAGCCGGATGAAGATAAGAAGCCGGATGAAGATAAGAAGCCGGATGAAGATAAGAAGCCGGATGAAGATAAGAAGCCGGATGAAGATAAGAAGCCGGATGAAGATAAGAAGCCGGATGAAGATAAGAAGCCGGATGAAGATAAGAAGCCGGATGAAAAGCAGGACAGCAGGCTGAAGACAAGAAGACAGATGAATAGCAGGGCAGCAGGCTGAAGACAAGAAGCCAGATGAAAGGCAGGATAGCAGGCTGAAGACAAGAAGCCGGATGAAAGGCAGGACAGCAGGCTGAAGACAAGAAGCCGGATGAAAAGCAGGGCAGCCGGATGAAGACAAGAAGCCGGATGAAAGGCAGGACAGCAGGCTGAAGACAAGAAGCCGGATGAATAGCAGGATAGCAGGCTGAAGACAAGAAGCCAGATGAAAAGCAGGATAGCAGGCTGAAGACAAGAAGCCGGATGAAAGGCAGGGCAGCAGGCTGAAGACAAGAAGCCGGATGAATAGCAGGGCAGCAGGCTGAAGACAAGAAGCCAGATGAAAGGCAGGATAGCAGGCTGAAGACAAGAAGCCGGATGAAAGGCAGGACAGCAGGCTGAAGACAAGAAGCCGGATGAAAAGCAGGGCAGCCGGATGAAGACAAGAAGCCGGATGAAAGGCAGGACAGCAGGCTGAAGACAAGAAGCCGGATGAAAAGCAGGGCAGCCGGATGAAGACAAGAAGCCGGATGAAAGGCAGGGCAGCAGGCTGAAGACAAGAAGCCGGATGAATAGCAGGATAGCAGGCTGAAGACAAGAAGCCGGATGAAAAGCAGGGCAGCCGGATGAAGACAAGAAGCCGGATAAATAGCAGGGCAGCAGGCTGAAGACAAGAAGCCGGATGAATAGCAGGGCAGCAGGCTGAAGACAAGAAGCCGGATGAATAGCAGGGCAGCAGGCTGGAAGCAGAAGCCGGATGAAAAGCAGGGCAGCCGGATGAAGACAAGAAGCCGGATGAATAGCAGGATAGCAGGCTGAAGACAAGAAGCCGGATGAAAGGCAGGACAGCAGGCTGAAGATAAGAAGCCGGATGAAAGGCAGGACAGCAGGCTGAAGATAAGAAGCCGGATGAAAGGCAGGACAGCAGGCTGAAGACAAGAAGCCGGATGAAAAGCAGGGCAGCAGGCTGAAGACAAGAAGCCGGATGAAAAGCAGGATAGCAGGCTGAAGATAAGAAGCTGGATGAAAAGCAGGGCAGCCGGATGAAGACAAGAAGCCGGATGAAAAGCAGGGCAGCCGGATGAAGACAAGAAGCCGGATGAAAGGCAGGACAGCAGGCTGAAGACAAGAAGCCGGATGAAAAGCAGGGCAGCCGGATGAAGACAAGAAGCCGGATGAAAGGCAGGGCAGCAGGCTGAAGACAAGAAGCCGGATGAATAGCAGGATAGCAGGCTGAAGACAAGAAGCCGGATGAAAAGCAGGGCAGCCGGATGAAGACAAGAAGCCGGATGAAAGGCAGGACAGCAGGCTGAAGACAAGAAGCCGGATGAAAAGCAGGGCAGCCGGATGAAGACAAGAAGCCGGATGAAAGGCAGGGCAGCAGGCTGAAGACAAGAAGCCGGATGAATAGCAGGATAGCAGGCTGAAGACAAGAAGCCGGATGAAAAGCAGGGCAGCCGGATGAAGACAAGAAGCCGGATAAATAGCAGGGCAGCAGGCTGAAGACAAGAAGCCGGATGAATAGCAGGGCAGCAGGCTGAAGACAAGAAGCCGGATGAATAGCAGGGCAGCAGGCTGGAAGCAGAAGCCGGATGAAAAGCAGGGCAGCCGGATGAAGACAAGAAGCCGGATGAATAGCAGGATAGCAGGCTGAAGACAAGAAGCCGGATGAAAGGCAGGACAGCAGGCTGAAGACAAGAAGCCGGATGAAAGGCAGAATAGCAGGCCGAAGACAAGAAGCCGGATGAATAGCAGGGCAGCAGGCTGGAAGCAGAAGCCGGATGAAAAGCAGGGCAGCCGGATGAAGACAAGAAGCCGGATGAAAGGCAGGATAGCAGGCTGAAGACAAGAAGCCGGATGAAAGGCAGGATAGCAGGCTGAAGACAAGAAGCCGGATGCAGGCAGCCTACCACTCAAGGACAAGTCCGAAAACAAGTTTTTAAGTTAGAAAACCAATGCTGCCCCCCCCCCCCCCCTCTACCCTCTCCAGAAACTTACCCCAGAAGTTTAAGGTAAGTTTTACTCCTCACAGGCGGACAGACGGAAGCTCTCACTGATGGACAGACGGAAGCTCTCACAGGCGGACAGACGGAAGCTCTCACAGGCGGACAGACGGAAGCTCTCACAGGCGGACAGACGGAAGCTCTCACAGGCGGACAGACGGAAGCTCTCACAGGCGGACAGACGGAAGCTCTCACAGGCGGACAGACGGAAGCTCTCACAGGCGGACAGACGGAAGCTCTCACAGGCGGACAGACGGAAGCTCTCACAGGCGGACAGACGGAAGCTCTCACAGGCGGACAGACGGAAGCTCTCACAGGCGGACAGACGGAAGCTCTCACAAGCGGACAGACGGAAGCTCTCACAGGCGGACAGACGGAAGCTCTCACAGGCGGACAGACGGAAGCTCTCACAGGCGGACAGACGGAAGCTCTCACAGGCGGACAGACGGAAGCTCTCACAGGCGGACAGACGGAAGCTCTCACAGGCGGACAGACGGAAGCTCTCACAGGCGGACAGACGGAAGCTCTCACAGGCGGACAGACGGAAGCTCTCACAGGCGGACAGACGGAAGCTCTCACAGGCGGACAGACGGAAGCTCTCACAGGCGGACAGACGGAAGCTCTCACAGGCGGACAGACGGAAGCTCTCACAGGCGGACAGACGGAAGCTCTCACAGGCGGACAGACGGAAGCTCTCACAGGCGGACAGACGGAAGCTCTCACAGGCGGACAGACGGAAGCTCTCACTGATGGACGGACTGACGCAGGCATGGACGGACGGTGCGTAAAATGCACTAACATCAAGACGCATAGCCTGAGAGACGGTTAAACGGACGGACGGTTAAACGGACGGACGGTTAAATAGACGGACAGATAAAAGAACGATAAAACAGACAAACGGATAAGCAGACGGAACATTAAATATACAGATGAATAATCAGATGGTCAGATTAACAGACGGGTAAACAGACAGACAAATGGACTGTCCCCTGATCGGGACAGAAAGGATGGGTTCGCGTTTCCTATCACCTGATGCATCTGTTCACCTAGCAGTAAATGGGTATCTAGGAACTAGCCAGCGTGTTGAGGGGTCGCTTCCTGGGGTGGGGGGTGGGGGGGGGATCAGCAATTCGACCTTGAGGGGATGAGGGGGGGGGGAAACCTTGATATAAGCCTAACATGTACTGTATATATATTCTGGCTGTCTGTCCCGTAGTGAATTATTCTATAAATAGGAGCATGGCAGCTCCTGTCTACACCTAGCCGTGTTCATTCACATATATGGTTAATATTCACATATATGGCTAGTATTTACATATATGGCTAGTCTAATGCTCAAAACACAATCCATAGATTTTTCATCCTTTGTGATATCTGGTAATTTGTTCTATAAACAAATGAACAAATCCACAAGGGCCGTGACGAGGATTCGAACCTGCGTCCGGGAGCATCCCAGACACTGCTACGACATCGACTGAGCTACGACAGGGTTAAAAAAAAAAAAGAGTTGAAACCGAAGTTCTACTGAACTTACTGATGCATCACGTTAGTGTGATCTCTGTGTGATCTCTGTGTTATTTTGAGATGATTTCTGGGCTTTTTAGTGTCCCAGCGGCCCGGTCCTCGACCAGGCCTCCACCCCCAGGAAGCAGCTAGTGACAGCTGACTAACACCCAGGTACCTATTTTACTGCTAGGTAACAGGGGCATAGGGTGAAAGAAACTCTGCCCATTGTTTCTCGCCGGCGCCTGGGATCGAACCCAGGACCACAGGATCACAAGTCCAGCGTGCTGTCCACTCGGCCGACCGGCTCCCTAATGTGTGTAATGTTGTTTTATAAACCTGCAGCCCAATTATCTATCCAGGTCTTTACTGAATCAAACTTATCCAACCTAATTTTCAAACCAATATTTACCCAGGTCTTTCCAGAATTAAACTTTTTTTTTTTAAGCCAATTTCCAAACCAGTATTTACCAAGATATTTCCCGAATCAAACTTATTCAACCAAGTTTGCTAACCAGTATTTACTCATGGATGTTTTTCCTGAATCAAACTTATCCAACACAATTTCCAAACCAATATTTACCCAGGTCTTTCCAGAATTAAACTTTTTTTTTTTAAGCCAATTTCCAAACCGGTACTTACCTGGGTCCGTCCTAAATCAAAGTTATCCAATTAATATTCATTGCTTTGTACTCCATTTGGTGTTGATATTTCAAACGTTATTCCCTTGTTCAAGAATAGCATCCGTTATGAGCACAAGTCCTGTATGAACTCTCCTGAACGCTCAGATCAGACAGCAACCTGTCCTCTTAAAAAGAACGTCGCTTTTGGCCGTTTGCCCGAATGGCCGAATTTGGACGTAATTTGAAAATGAAAAAAAAATGGAAATAAATTTGGGATTTTTTTTTCAACAACAGTAAGTTAAGGGTCCTCTGATAGGTTAGGTGGGCAGGAAATTCTCATAAAGTTTCAAAACGTTATGAAAAACGTTAATTTAAAGAGTCCTCTTCTAACCTCTGCGCGTACGCCGGACGACTCAAACAGAAAACGGAACAGAACGTCACTTTTTTGAGTGGATTTCATTTCAAATTACGTCAAAATTTGGCCATAGCGCCGCGCATACGAGCCAAAAGTGACGTTATTTTTAAGAGGACGGGTTGCAGACATCGCCGGACTGAAGAAACCAACGCCTTATAGAGTGTAAAGATTTAGAGTAGCCCCCCCCCCTAATTCCCTCTATGTCATTATGACATAGAGGAATGAGCAGTGGGGGGGGGGGGGGGGAACAGATCAACCCATCCTCTTAAAAATAACGTCACTTTTGGCTGGTATGCGCGGCACTATGGCCAAATTTGGACGTAATTTGAAATGAAATCGACTCACAAAAGTGACGTTCTGTTCCGTTTTCTGTTTGAGTCGTCCGGCTTACTCGGCCAGCTTAGAAAAGGATTCATTCCATTAACGTTTTTCATACCATTTTGCAACTTTATGAGAATTTCCTGCCCACCTAACCTATCAGAGGACCCTTAACTTACTGTTGTTAAAAAGAAAAATCCCAAATTTATATTATTTTTTTTTTTAATTTTCAAATTACGTCCATATTCGGCCATACGGGCAAACGGCCAAAAGCGATTTTTTAAGAGGACAGGTTGAACAGATACTTACATATAGTCACAATCAAGTGTTTATTTGTGCAAATCCCCCTAAGTAGGATTGTCGCCTGGCAATGTTCACAGTGCCGTGAACAGAGGAAGTGGCATTTACCAACTATGGCGCTGATGTAACCCATGCATACCTGTAAGTAGGTCTGGCAATCTTCAACTGCATGCCTCTGTTCACCCAGCAGTGAATGGGTACCTGGTTGTCAAACGATCGCTGGGTTGTGTTCCAGGGAAGCTAGTGGGTAAGGCTTGCCATGAGCTATGGGAAGGGGGGAAGGTTATCTTATCTTGAGGTTATCTTGAGATGATTTCGGAGCTTTAGTGTCCCCGCGGCCCGGTCCTCGACCAGGCCTCCACCCCCAGGAAGCAGCCTGTGACAGCTGACTAACTCCCAGGTACCTATTTACTGCTAGGTAACAGGGGCATTCAGGGTGAAAGAAACTTTGCCCATTTGTTTCTGCCTCGTGCGGGAATCGAACCCGCGCCACAGAATTACGAGTCCTGCGCGCTATCCACCAGGCTACGAGGCCCCTCAGCCTGCTAACAGGAGTCAGCTCTTGTCTCTTTCTGTACCCACCTGTGTGAAAAAAAGACCCCTCCCCTAGTGGAGCCGGTGGCTGAGCGGATAGAACACTGGACGCGTGATCCTGGGTTCGATCCTGGGCGCCGGAGAGAAACAATGGGCAGAGTTTCTTTCACCCTGATGCCCCCTGTTACATAGCAGTAAATAGGTACGTGGGAGTTAGTCAGCTGTCACGGGCTGCTTCCTGCGGGCGGAGGCCTGGTCGAGGACCGGGCCGCGGGGACACGAAGACCCGAAATCATCTCAAGATAACCCCCCACACACACACTTCCTAATCGTCTGGAGTCAAGTTAACACTAACTCTATAACCTACACTCCTTGGTTTATACTCTCTGAAACTCCCCCCCCCCCCTGGCACCACCGGGACCCTGTCCTCAGGCTCAGGACAGCTATAGGCCTACCCTGAGGCACAGGGCAGCTAGGCCTACCCCTGGACACTATCACCAAGGATGGGGCCGCCCCTAGGTCGGGCCACTGGTCAGGGGCCGCCCCTAGGTCGGGCCACTGGTCAGGGGCCGCCCCTAGGTAGGGCCACTGGTCAGGGGCGCCCCTAACACCGTGGCATGGTCTTTCAATGATAGGCTGTTCTATAATGAGGGGAGCTTACCTCGTCCCCTCACTGGAGGCCAGGGGCCAGATTCACGAAAGCACTTACGCAAACACTTACGAACCTGTACGAGGCCCCCTGAGGGGGCCTCGTAGCCTGGTGGATAGCGCGCAGGATTCGTAATTCTGTGGCGCGGGTTCGATTCCCGCACGAGGCAGAAACAAATGGGCTAAGTTTCTTTCACAATGAATGCCCCTGTTACCTAGCAGTAAATAGGTACCTGGGAGTTAGTCAGCTGTCACGGGCTGCTTCCTGGTGTGTGTGTGTGTGTGTGGTGTGGAAAAAAAAAAAGTAGTTAGTAAGCAGTTGATTGACAGTTGAGAGGCGGGCCGAAAGAGCAAAGCTCAACCCCCGTAAAAACACAACTAGTAAACACATCTTTTCTCAATCTTTGGCGGTTTTGTTTACAATTATTAAACAGTTAATGAGCTCCGAAGCACCAGGAGGCTGTATATAACAATAACAACAGTTGAATGGGAAGTTTTCATGCTTGTAAACTGTTTAATAAATGTAACCACAGCCGTCAAAGATTGAGGAAAGATGTACACGTTCGTAAGTGCTTTCGTGAATCTGGCCCCAGGTACTCAGAGCCCATCTATCTAACATGTCACTCGTCATCTTAGAGTGCTTAGAGTGCCATAGAATAATACGTTTATGTTCCGCTACCACGATGCTGGCCTCTCTAGAGCACTCACAAGCACTAATCAACTCTGACAGCGTGATTGCACTGTAACCAACCCCCCCCCCCTGTCCCATCCCAAATCCTTATCCTGATCCCTTCCCAGTGCTATATAGTCGTAATGGTAAGGGTGAGGGGGTTAAAAATAGCCTAAGCTACTCTATCCCTTTGAGATGTATTTTCTTGACTCAATAAACATACTTGAACTTGAATAGTCGTAATGGCTTGGAGCTTTCTCCTCATAGCTCCCTTGCCTTCGTGCACACTGCTTTGGAGTGACGTCTTTAAGTGTTACACTTGATTGCTGACCCTTACTTGGGGCAGGTGTGTCACTCTGGGTCCCCTGCTGACCCTTACTTGGGGCAGGTGTGTCACTCTGGGTCCCCTGCTGACCCTTACTTGGGGCACGTGTGTCTCTCTGGGTCCCCTGCTGACCCTTACTTGGGGCAGGTGTGTCACTCTGGGTCCCCTGCTGACCCTTACTTGGGGCACGTGTGTCTCTCTGGGTCCCCTGCTGACCCTTACTTGGGGCAGGTGTGTCTCTCTGGGTCCCCTGCTGACCCTTACTTGGGGCAGGTGTGTCTCTCTGGGTCCCCTGCTGACCCTTACTTGGGGCAGGTGTGTCACTCTGGGTCCCCTGCTGACCCTTACTTGGGGCAGGTGTGTCACTCTGGGTCCCCTGCTGACCCTTACTTGGGGCACGTGTGTCTCTCTGGGTCCCCTGCTGACCCTTACTTGGGGCAGGTGTGTCACTCTGGGTCCCCTGCTGACCCTTACTTGGGGCAGGTGTGTCACTCTGGGTCCCCTGCTGACCCTTACTTGGGGCAGGTGTGTCACTCTGGGTCCCCTGCTGACCCTTACTTGGGGCACGTGTGTCTCTCTGGGTCCCCTGCTGACCCTTACTTGGGGCAGGTGTGTCACTCTGGGTCCCCTGCTGACCCTTACTTGGGGCAGGTGTGTCACTCTGGGTCCCCTGCTGACCCTTACTTGGGGCAGGTGTGTCACTCTGGGTCCCCTGCTGACCCTTACTTGGGGCACGTGTCTCTCTGGGTCCCCTGCTGACCCTTACTTGGGGCAGGTGTGTCTCTCTGGGTCCCCTGCTGACCCTTACTTGGGGCACGTGTCTCTCTGGGTCCCCTGCTGACCCTTACTTGGGGCAGGTGTGTCTCTCTGGGTCCCCTGCTGACCCTTACTTGGGGCACGTGTCTCTCTGGGTCCCCTGCTGACCCTTACTTGGGGCACGTGTGTCTCTCTGGGTCCCCTGCTGACCCTTACTTGGGGCAGGTGTGTCTCTCTGGGTCCCCTGCTGACCCTTACTTGGGGCAGGTGTGTCACTCTGGGTCCCCTGCTGACCCTTACTTGGGGCACGTGTCTCTCTGGGTCCCCAGCTGACCCTTACTTGGGGCACGTGTCTCTCTGGGTCTCCTGCTGACCCTTACTTGACACCCCCATCATGCCCCCCCCCCACTACGCCAGGACACCCCCATCATCACCACCACTACGCCAGGACACACCCATCATCACCCCCACTACGCCAGGACACCCCCCCATCATCACCCCCACTACGCCAGGACACACCCATCATCACCCCCACTACGCCAGGACACACCCATCATCACCCCCACTACGCCAGGACACACCCATCATCACCCCCACTACGCCAGGACACACCCATCATCACCACCACTACGCCAGGACACACACCCATCATCACCACCACTACGCCAGGACACCCCCATCATCACCACCACTACGCCAGGACACCCCGATCATCACCCCCACTACGCCAGGACACACCCATCATCACCCCCACTACGCCAGGACACACCCATCATCACCACCACTACGCCAGGACACACACCCATCATCACCACCACTACGCCAGGACACCCCCATCATCACCACCACTACGCCAGGACACCCCCATCATCACCACCACTACGCCAGGACACCCCCATCATCACCACCACTACGCCGGGACACACACCCATCATCACCACCACTACGCCAGGACACCCCCATCATCACCACCACTACGCCAGGACACACACCCATCATCACCACCACTACGCCAGGACACCCCCATCATCACCACCACTACGCCGGGACACACCCATCATCACCACCACTACGCCAGGACACTCCCATCATCACCCCCACTACGCCAGGACACACCCATCATCACCTCCACTACGCCAGGACACACACCCATCATCACCACCACTACGCCAGGACACCCCCATCATCACCCCCACTACGCCGGGACACACACCCATCATCACCACCACTACGCCAGGACACCCCCATCATCACCACCACTACGCCAGGACACCCCCATCATCACCACCACTACGCCAGGACACCCCCATCATCACCACCACTACGCCGGGACACACACCCATCATCACCACCACTACGCCAGGACACCCCCATCATCACCACCACTACGCCAGGACACACACCCATCATCACCACCACTACGCCAGGACACCCCCATCATCACCACCACTACGCCGGGACACCCCCATCATCACCACCACTACGCCAGGACACTCCCATCATCACCCCCACTACGCCAGGACACACACCCATCATCACCTCCACTACGCCAGGACACACCCATCACCACCACCACTACGCCAGGACACACCCCCATCATCACCACCACTACGCCAGGACACCCCCATCATCACCCCCACTACGCCAGGACACACACCCATCATCACCACCACTACGCCAGGACACCCCCATCATCACCCCCACTACGCCAGGACACACACCCATCACCACCACCACTACGCCGGGACACCCAATACCTCCCAGCTCCGTGAATTACAATCCTGTTCATTTCCTGTTTTAAACTGTAGTCTTCGTCTGCAACCATCCACTTCACCACCTTCTGAAATCATGAATTCCATTCCATCCACAATCTCAACTTCTTTCCCCCCCCCCCCTCCCATTCCACCTACAACCCCCCTCCCCCCCCCCCCCAATCCCTTCCATCAACTATTCCCTATCACCCAAAAAATGCATTAGCATCTGCCATCGAAGAATATATTCAAATTTGATGTAAATGTGTGAGTAACGAGTGCATTCCCCAGAGGCCAGGAGCCTGGGTTTGTCAAAGGGTTTTTTTTTCTTAACTACAGAACGACTGTGTTAATTGGAGTGAGTCTGGTTGATGGAATGACTCGTGTTTGTTGTGAGTGTGGTGGACCTATTGACTCTAGCTGCGATGATGAGTCTGGTGGATAGATATCACTGCTGTCCACTGATGGACTGCTACTCTCAGAGAGAGACAGGGCCGTCAGAAAGACAGATCCTTGACCTGTCTGGCAGAACAGATAATTACTACACAACTCGGGTCACCTTTTGGATCACGCAATTCCTTTTATCTTATTTTCGCAAATTGAAGCGAAAAAAAAAGTGTTATGAAAGCTATCCAAAACCTAACCTAACCCAACCCAACTTTACCCAATCCATTCCAACTCAACCAAACCAAACCTAATCCAGTACCAACATGTTATGGAGAGAGAGAGAGAGAGAGATCGAGAGAGAGAGAGAGAGAGATCGAGAGAGATCGAGAGAGATCGAGAGAGAGAGAGAGAGAGAGAGAGAGAGAGAGAGAGAGAGAGAGAGAGAGAGAGAGAGAGAGAGAGAGAGAGAGAGAGAGAGAGGGAAGAGGAGGGGGAGGGGGAACGTATTTGACATATGGGTTAGTTACGCTTTGCGTAATGGCTCGTTAAACGAAACTACAATGAGGTCTCTGATCTACGCAACACGAAGGCGATGACAGAATGAGTTCCGTTTTGTGCCAATTCTCTTATGATAAAATTACAACTAATATACGTTAAATACTTGTATGTATATCCGTACCTTAGTATAAATTAATCTAATATTTACAAACATTAAATGTAAATGAAACTTCTCTGTATTTCTTAAATTCTTCACTTAGGAAGTAATTGCAACAATTAACTCTCCGAATTATTTATACCAATTCTCGGGACTCAATTCTCACTCGTCTGTTGGTGGATGCTCACTCGTCTGTTGGTGGATGCTCACTCGTCTGTTGGTGGATGCTCACTCGTCTGTTGGTGGATGCTCACTCGTCTGTAGGTGGATGCTCACTCGTCTGTTGGTGCATGCTCACTCGTCTGTTGGTGGATGCTCACTCGTCTGTTGGTGGATGCTCACTCGTCTGTTGGTGCATGCTCACTCGTCTGTTGGTGGATGCTCACTCGTCTGTTGGTGCATGCTCACTCGTCTGTTGGTGGATGCTCACTCGTCTGTTGGTGGATGCTCACTCGTCCGTTGGTGGATGCTCACTCGTCTGTTGGTGGATGCTCACTCGTCTGTGGTGCATGCTCACTCGTCCGTTGGTGGATGCTCACTCGTCCGTTGGTGGATGCTCACTCGTCTGTTGGTGCATGCTCACTCGTCCGTTGGTGGATGCTCACTCGTCCGTTGGTGGATGCTCACTCGTCTGCGGGTGCATGCTCACTCGTCTGTGGGTTCATGCTCACTTGTCTGTGGGTGGATGCTCACTCGTCCGTTGGTGGATGCTCACTCGTCTGTGGGTGCATGCTCACTCGTCTCTTGGTTGGTTTCGCCTGGCCGTTTAGTTTCGCCACTCACGGCAAAACTAAAAAGTTACGATTAACGTAACATTAACAGGAATTAATTCTTTTGATAATTGTCAAAGAAAAAAAAAAATCTCACATTTGTGGCGCCCAACGTGGGGCTCGAACCCACGACCCTGAGATTAAGAGTCTGGTGCTCTACCGACTGAGAGCTAGCCGGGCAAACTGGTATGCTGGTGCAGTCTCATTGGTCGTGTGGGGGGGGTGTTAGATGTGATGAAGCCGTGATAGGGTCTGGCTCTTGATGTCTCAAGAGCTCACTCTTGATGTGTTTCAAGCTGTTCCTGGGAGCCGGTCGGCCGAGCGGACAGCACACTGTACTTGTGATCCTGTGGTCCCGGGTTCGATCCCAGGCGCCGGCGAGAAACAATGGGCAGAGTTTCTTTCACCCTATGCCCCCTGTTACCTAGCAGTAAAATAGGTACCTGGGTGTTAGTCAGCTGTCACGGGTTGCTTCCTGGGGGGTGGAGGCCTGGTCGAGGACCGGGCCGCGGGGACACTAAAGCCCCGAAATCATCTCAAGATAACCTCTGTCGTTACATCTATCATTTCGGCGGTGCGGAACGATACTGCTGGCCATTCTATCGTGCATATTTTCTTGTGACCGTTTTCTTTGTTAGGAATGGATTGTATACGCTAGAAACTGTGCAACATATTTGTAAAAATACATTTTATGTGGGTTTAATAATATTGCAGCTCAGATTTTCTGAGTACTTCTGCCGTTGTGACACGTGGCACTCTGTGATTGGCCAACAACATCAAGGATGGAACTACCAGCCAATTAAAGGACGGCAAGCTGGCTAATAGCGGATTCTCATTGGCTGAGAAGATGTCTTAGGATCTCACTTGAGTTCGCGGCTCATAGTTTAAAGCCATACAGAGCTGGACCGGGATTCATCAAGCATTAACACAACCGCTTACGAAACCTGTATATCTTTTCCTAATCATTTCTACTTTATTTATATATATAACAAGGTTTATGAAGTTGGAAACCTTACAATCAAAGGTTATTATTGTTATCAACAATTTCTTAGCGTCTCGGTGCTCATAAACTGTTGAATAATTGTTAACAAAGCCGGAGTGATCATAGAAAGATGTATAGGTTTCGTAACTGGTTATGTAAATCAGCGATCAGTCCTAAGCTTAACGATTGTGGCCAGTTTCCCCAGGTCCGTCAGTGGAAGCCGCCCGTGACAGCTCCCGCGCGTCATTTCAAGTAAGTTTAATGAGAAAAGAAAGTACATCTCAAAAGGATAGAGTAGCTTAGGCTATTTCTACCCCTCGCGCGTCACCAATCCCAGCAACTACAACCCGTCCTCGACTCAAGTCCATTACATCCAGCGGTCAACCCCACAGACGCATTCATAAATTTTAACATGCTGTTCATTCAAAACAGGAATTTTCTCAATTATAAATTAATATTAGAATATATTAGCATATTGTGCATATATAGGCATAGGATAGGTTAGGTGTTTAGGTTCTGTTGGCGATTATTTGTATTTGTAGTACGTGGGTGAAGCATTTATAGCGTTGTGATTCGAACAAAATTTGTCAGTGAAGCACTTGTTCCGGATATGTTCGAACGTCAGCAGTTGTGAGTCGTGTGTAAACCGCTTTTCATTCATAAACAGGGGGGGGGGTTGGCGGGTGGATGGAATCACTTTTGGATCTTTATTTGGAGGACGGGCTGTTATTACAGCGTTGTGGTTCGAACAAACTTCGTCAGTGAAGCGCTTGTACCGGAAGTGTTCGAACGTCATAAGTTGTAAGTCGTGTGTAAACCGTTTTTCATTCATAAACAGGGGGGGTTGGCGGGTGCATGGAATCACTTTTGGGTCTTTGTTTGAAGGACGGGGCTGGAACAACGTATGAGAGGAGTGAACACTGCCTCGAACCAGTCCTATGTTAACATGTACATCAGGAGACTCAAAAGTGCCCACGTACGCGCACTCTATAATTACATGTGTTGCGTCTAGTCGATTAGTTTCCATACAGTGTGTGTAATGGTTAGCTGTAATGTGTACACGAGAACAGGTTGCATGATGGTGGGAGTCACAATGCTTCAAGGTGTAGGTCAACGAGTGAAGCTTTCTCACAAGATATCGTTCAGAAACGTTCGTAGTGAAAACATACTTGTAAACATTTAGCACATTTTGAAGTGCAAAATCTGAAACTAAACCACAGGTGAAATATTTTGAAAAGAAAAAGGTACCCATGCAACCCTGACAACTGAATATATAGTGTAATTAGATTCTTAAACTTAAACAAATGGTGAAGACGGTTAGAACATTATGTATATGTATATATATATATATATATAATGTGACATTATTGAAAGGACATTGAAGCAAAAAATCTACTGGGTTTCAAAAATATTGAAATGAATAACTTTCAGAAACTACCACTAGCGATTTGCTGGCTGGCCGCCAGAGGGGCAGACTTCGTCGGCAGGACTAGAGTTTTCTACACCTGTGGACCATACTGCGGTTGGAATTACGCTATTGGAAGTGCTAAGTGTCAAGTTGGCAGATTTGGTGGGAGTGCAGATCGTTCAAGACCGCCGTGTAGTGGTTAAATTTTGCTGTCAAGATGTGTTCCAGAAGTTCCTCTGTATTCTCTTGAGCGCAGGCGGGAGAGATACATAATAATTTACACATGGAAAATAGTAGAGGGGCTGGTCCCAAACCTGCACACAGAAATAACATCACATGAGACCAGAAGGCATGGCAGGATGTGCAGAATACCCCCGTTGAAAAGCAGAGGTGCAACAGGTACTCCGAGAGAGTACTATCAACATCAGAGGCCCGAGACTGTTCAACACGCTTCCACTACACATAAGGGGCATAACTGGCCGACCCCTCACAGTGTTCATGAGAGAACTATCAACATCAGAGGCCCGAGACTGTTCAACACGCTTCCACTACACATAAGGAGCATAACTGGCCGACCCCTCACAGTGTTCATGAGAGAACTATCAACATCAGAGGCCCGAGACTGTTCAACACGCTTCCACTACACATAAGGGGCATAACTGGCCGACCCCTCACAGTGTTCAAGAGAGAACTATCAACATCAGAGGCCCGAGACTGTTCAACACGCTTCCTCTACACATAAGGGACATAACTGGCCGACCCCTCACAGTGTTCAAGAGTGAACTTGATAAACACCTCCACAGGATACCTGATCAATCAGGCTGTGACTCATACGTCAGGCTGCGAGCAGCTGCGTCCAACCGCCTGGTTGACCAGTCCAGCAACAAAGAGGCCTGGTCGACGACCGGGCCGCGGGGTCGCCGAGCCCCGAAATCAGCTCAAAGTTACCTCAAGGTAAGGTAGCGGTGTGGGGATTGTTCTTTCCCTATGACTGATGATAAGAGCACCTTATGGGTAGTCAGCTTGAGTGTGACATTGACGTATGTGGGGGTAGGTACATGGTGCCCCTTTTGAATAGATGGATGGGCTTCTGACCTGGCTGTTTTGACAGTTTGGGAAGGTATTGAGCGTTCAGTGGAATAAAGTCTATGCTGGATATTGTAAGGGAATGTTTGCTGGCACCGGGACTCTGATAATGTCCCTGGTGCGGAATAAATCGTCCTCGATTTTCTTGTTGGGATTTACTCTTGGCTGTCAATATGCTGGCCAGCCTCGTACGTGTTATAGATGTGGACTGACGGATCACCTGGCGGCGGCGTGCCCGGTTTGTGCAGCTGACCGCGTCAATATTTTTCCAAGAACGTAATTTTCCACCTCTCACGACCCAGGAATTCAGTGGGGATGTTGTCCTGCCCCCTCTAGCATTCTAGACGATGGGCCTGTGTGTGTACGTGTTACGGTTGCGAGCGAGGTGGTGATGGTGCGGCCTGTAGTACAGGGGATCACCAGCCCACCGGTGTGTTTGGCTGTGGTTGAGCCTCATGGTCTGTGTGTCCTAGACCGGGCCGCTCTGAGCAACAGCCTGGTGGACCAAAGTCTCACAAGTCGAGCCTGGCCACGGGCCGGGCTTGGGGAGTAGAAGAACTCCCAGAACCCCATCAACCAGGTATCAAGCAGGTGTCCAGCCAAATGTGCAAGTGGAGGTTTACGAGGTGCCGAAGACGATGGTGATGGAAGAGCCTCCCCTGGAGACGTCCCCTTCTGCCGTAGTGTTCGGGACTGGGGACTGGTGCGGTTGTTCCGCCTGTAGAGCCACTTGAGGTGGAGTTGCCCCCTTTTCTCAGGTGGCGCTTCCGGCTGACTCCCCAATGGAGAGTGTTCATGTTCCTCGACAGCCTCAGTGTATGGTTGAGCTGGTGCCTAAGATGAAATGCAGAAACGGCGCTGCCAGGCTGCGGTCCCTTGGTAGTGACGAACCGGCGGATAAAATGGAGGATAGTTTGGAATGTGGTGGTTGAGGCGGTGGTTGTCGAGGAGCCAGGACGATGTGAGGTTGTTTCCTCGCCGGTCCCGGACTGTAGGACCCCCAGTGCAAGTGGCCCGAGGTAGAGGGAGGGGGGGTAGTTGACCCTGGTGCCAGAGGGTGTGAAGGGCATCATCTGCAGTTGGTATTGTAGAGGGGGGTCTGTCGACCCTCCTTTAGGGGGTTACCCCTTTTGCAACCCACCCCTCCCCCCCCCCCATGCTCCTCGGAGGTTTGTGGGTGTTCCTCTGTGGGATGATCCGGAGGTGTTGATTTGTAACACCGCCAATTGTAACACCACTATAATGCACCACTATAATGGTTACTAAACTAATAATGTAAACACTACTTATCCTGAGTAACACTTCCCCATTGGTTGCACTTGGTAACTGTTATGAAACACGGTAATGTGAGCTGACATATGATGGTTACACCGGAACCAAAAGATACACTGCCAATAAGGAAATGCTAACACAAGGATTAAATACGCTGCCACCATCTGCCTTTGACCATTGAGACTATATCAAGCAATGAGGCAAGAAACATTGCTTGACGTGGAGAGTACTTTCTATGACTGTCATTAATTATGAAAACGGTTGTCAGCCACTATATCCAAAAAGGCTAAGAGGATTAAACAATTGACACAGACGGGAAATTTAAAATGAGTTTATTGAGACCAAAATTATGTCAATCACCACTTATAAATCCTACTCTAACACTGGCAAAAATTTAAGAAATTTGGACATGGAACAAAACCTCAGAGATCACACACATTACCTTAAAACCTCTGTCTCTCCCTGGCTGAGATGTTCTTCACAGCCCTCTCTGGGCCCCGGTGTCCGGCACTCTCTCTTTACTAAGTCCCTACAGGACCTCTATATACAACCCCCACAGGGGGAGGGGGGTGATCTGCTGTTGCTACCCAGGTCAGAAATGCTAGGGGGGTCGGGCCACACGTGCACAAACACTTAAACAATATTTCAATAAGCTTGTTTGACATTCACCATACACTCTTCAAGAGAGGAGTTATTAATTACGTGTGTGACTGACCTCTGACCTGGCCAAAAGGGGGAGATCCAGGGATGTTTACACATAAGAATCTGGAGTCTAATTCCCTTGCATGAAATATTACATACTAGAAACTATGCTGACTAAGACTAACCCAGGAATTTTTTTAATCAACAACAAGATAATCCGGAGGTCATCTGGGCTGACCTCTTGGAGAAGGCTTCCCTGGGTGTGAACTCTAAGGGGGGAGGGGGGGGAGGTCCTGAGTGTTACATTTGGTCCCACCTTTCAACTGTCAATCAACTAATGTACAGGTTCCTAACCTGACATCTCTTGTGTGGATGGTGTACATATGGTGCGGGTCTATGTGCTGTGCCCTTGGTGCGTGTATACATTATTTTTTCATTTGTGTATTTAATAGTTTCCTTGCTGTGTGGTCCTGGTTCTGTTGTTGTAATGCCTTCACAGTGTTTCTCTTGGGTGGTTATATTCCCTTGTATGCGCGCATGGAGCTGCTCCCTGGTGCGTGTCCGCGTATTGTATTATGTTTGTATATTTATGTGTTGGTTTGGTGTATTGTTATATATAGCAGACCCCTTGGCGCAGTGGTAAGACACTCGCTTGGCGTTTCGCAAGCGCCTTGCCTTGGGTTCGAATCCTGGCCGGGGAGGATTGATCGGGCGCCACTCCTTAACTGTAGCCTCTGTTCACCCAGCAGTGAATGGGTACCTGGTTGTTAAACGATTCGGCGGGGTCGTATTCCGGGGAAATTAGGGTTAAGGACCTTGCCCGAAACGTTACGCGTACTAGTGGCTTTACAAGAATGTAACACTCTTGTATATATTAGTATGGGGCTGTGTTGTTGGAGATGTATCCTGTGGTGGTTATCTTGAGGTTATCTTGAGATTATTTCGGGGCTTTTTTTAGTGTCCCCGCGGCCTGGTCCTCGACCAGGCCTCCACCCCCAGGAAGCAGCCCGTGACAGCTGACTAACTCCCAGGTACCTATTTTACTGCTAGGTAACAGGGGAATAGGGTGAAAGAAACTCTGCCCATTGTTTCTCGCCGGCGCCTGGGATCGAACCCAGGACCACAGGATCACAAGTCCCGCGTGCTGTCCGCTCGGCCGACCGGCTCCCGTGGTGGTCGATATTGTTATGATGCTTCGGTACCTTGTCTTATAATTGTATTTATCTGTTTTTTTATAATAAAGAAAATAAATTAGAGAGCCACAAGGCTGAAAATCTGTTTTTTTTTAGCCTTTGCTGAAAGTCAAGGCTATAAAAGTCTATTAGAAAGATTTTTCCACATATAAATACTAGGATATGAAGCATTTCCTTGTACACATATGTATGTGTTGTCATACATATACATAGTTGTGTATGACACATCTTGAACCAAACCATTACCCGAGTCTTTTGTTGACTATTCATAGGATTCATTCCTTTATTTGATTGAGGCTAGTTTATTGTGCACCCCATCCTCATCCTGTGAGCGGTAGCGCAAAAAGCATTACAGAGGGCACAAAAGGTCTTCATCACGTCTCATCTTAGATTATTACATAAACAATTTCATCTATCCTTCACACCTCATAGTTACAATGTCAGCTTCCTATTGCCTTTGTTCCGCTCCTACACATTCATCGTGACCAACCTCGTCCCTATACTTCCTTCCCTCACTCCACCCCATCTAGGAACCTCCATTACCACCCCACAACTCCCCATCACCTGAGTCCCCCCAGCCTGACCATCCTTCCCATTAAACATACACCCGGACCTGCTTCGCCTCAGTGCCACTCCTCCCCACTCTTCCCCTCGTGGAATTTCCTACTGGTTCATTCCCCACCCCATTCCCTTCCACCCATTCCCTCAACCTACCACATTTCCCCGCCACACCCTAATTCCCTGCCCCCCACCACAACCACATTCCCCCAGCGCCCCCACCCATTTCCCTCCCCCCCACCACCTCCCCACCACCCATTAAAGTGGTTCCCCAAGCAGCGTGGCCAGACACAGGCCTCGTGAAGTATTCAGTGTTAGCTCTCCACGACGGGAAGCAAGAAATTCACAGCCCAATTAAGGGGCAACACTGATTTCTTGAGAAGAAAATCTAACGAGAATATTGGTAAAGAAAGAGGAGGGGAGGAGGAGGAAGAGGAAAGGAGGAGGAGGAGGAGAAGGGATTAGGAGACGGAAGGAGAGGAGTAGGAGGAGACGAAAGGAGGAGAGGGAGAGAATGCTGAGAGAAGTAGAAATAGGAAAAGGGACCGGAGCCGCTGGAACATGATCCACGGAACCACTTCAAGTGGACCACTAGTTATGTAAACACCACCACTGTGGCGTGTAGTGATACCACTGTTCCCAGCATCACTTGCACGCTGTCACCACTAATTACAAAGAGATATGTAGGAGAAAGGGAGAGAAGAAGTAGTTAGAGCGAGAGAAATATAGCGGAGGAGTAGAAATGAAGGAGAGAGAGAGAGAGAGAGAGAGAGAGAGAGAGAGAGAGAGAGAGAGAGAGAGAGAGAGAGAGAGGAGAGAGAGAGAAGGAGAGAGAGAGAGAAGGAGAGAGAGAGAGAAGGAGAGAGAGAGAGAAGGAGAGAGAGAGAAGGAGAGAGAGAGAAGGAGAGAGAGAGAAGGAGAGAGAGAGAGAGAGAGAGAGAGAGAGAGAGAGAGAGAGAGAGAGAGAGAGAGAGAGAGAGAGAGAGAGAGAGAGAGAGAGAGCGCATCAGGTGAGTGAGAAAACAATTTAATAATTCAAGCCTAACACACACACACACAACCCCAGTTTCTATTTTGCGACCCGTTCCCGCCCTCATTCTCCCGCCAGAACCGTCCCAACACGTCCAGTGACTCTGGCATTGGCTACAGTGAGAGGGGGGTTTGGGAGGTTGGGGGATGCCTGAGGGGGTTATGGCTTATAGGTTGTGCTAGCGGCCGGAGGTCTGGTGGTCCTTGTGGGGTTGGGGGGGTTGGGGGGTTGGACGGAGGTGAAATAGGCAACAGCTGAGAATACGAGAAGAGCTGGACCCGGTGAACACGGCCTCTGCCGCGCCGACACCATCCCATCTAAATTTTACTTTGATTGGTCTAATTAAGAAACAAGGTGATCGGTGACGTCAGCGGCGCCACCCGGAGAATAACGAGGCCACTCCAGCATCCCGGGACACTTCAATACGAATTATTCTCAATGGATGAATGGAAGATGAGGAGTGTCATACGCTTGAGGGAGTCTCAAGAGGGTGTTCCAAGACCTCTCAAACAGGTTATATACCTGGAGAGGTTCTGGGGGTTCTTTCCTGGTTCTGGGAGTTCTTCTCAGGTTCTGGGAGTTCTTCTCAGGTTCTGGGAGTTCTTTCCTGGTTCTGGGAGTTCTTCTCTGGTTCTGGGAGTTCTTCTCTGGTTCTGGGAGTTCTTCTCTGGTTCTGGGAGTTCTTCTCTGGTTCTGGGAGTTCTTCTCTGGTTCTGGGAGTTCTTCTCTGGTTCTGGGAGTTCTTCTCTGGTTCTGGGAGTTCTTTCCTGGTTCTGGGAGTTCTTTCCTGGTTCTCGGAGTTCTTTCCTGGTTCTCGGAGTTCTTTCCTGGTTCTCGGAGTTCTTTCCTGGTTCTCGGAGTTCTTCTCTGGTTCTGGGAGTTCTTCTCTGGTTCTGGGAGTTCTTCTCTGGTTCTGGGAGTTCTTCTCTGGTTCTGGGAGTTCTTTCCTGGTTCTCGGAGTTCTTTCCTGGTTCTCGGAGTTCTTCTCTGGTTCTCGGAGTTCTTCTCTGGTTCTCGGAGTTATTCTCTGGTTCTGGGAGTTCTTCTCTGGTTCTGGGAGTTCTTCTCTGGTTCTGGGAGTTCTTCTCTGGTTCTGGGAGTTCTTCTCTGGTTCTGGGAGTTCTTTCCAGGTTCTGGGAGTTCTTTCCTGGTTCTGGGAGTTCTTTCCAGGTTCTGGGAGTTCTTTCCAGGTTCTGGGAGTTCTTTCCAGGTTCTGGGAGTTCTTTCCAGGTTCTGGGAGTTCTTTCCTGGTTCTGGGAGTTCTTTCCTGGTTCTGGGAGTTCTTTCCTGGTTCTGGGAGTTCTTTCCAGGTTCTGGGAGTTCTTTCCTGGTTCTGGGAGTTCTTTCCTGGTTCTGGGAGTTCTTTCCAGGTTCTGGGAGTTCTTTCCAGGTTCTGGGAGTTCTTTCCTGGTTCTGGGAGTTCTTTCCTGGTTCTGGGAGTTCTTTCCTGGTTCTGGGAGTTCTTTCCTGGTTCTGGGAGTTCTTTCCTGGTTCTGGGAGTTCTTTCCTGGTTCTGGGAGTTCTTTCCTGGTTCTGGGAGTTCTTTCCTGGTGCTGGGAGTTCTTTCCTGGTGCTGGGAGTTCTTTCCTGGTTCTGGGAGTTCTTTCCTGGTTCTGGGAGTTCTTTCCTGGTTCTGGGAGTTCTTCTCTGGTTCTGGGAGTTCTTTCCTGGTGCTGGGAGTTCTTTCCTGGTGCTGGGAGTTCTTCTCTGGTTCTGGGAGTTCTTTCCTGGTTCTGGGAGTTCTTCTCTGGTTCTGGGAGTTCTTTCCTGGTTCTGGGAGTTCTTTCCTGGTTCTGGGAGTTCTTTCCTGGTTCTGGGAGTTCTTCTCTGGTTCTGGGAGTTCTTCTCTGGTTCTGGGAGTTCTTCTCTGGTTCTGGGAGTTCTTCTCTGGTTCTGGGAGTTCTCTGGTTCTGGGAGGTTGCGAGCCTATTCTACACAGGATGGTTGGACAAAACTTGTGTTCTGAACAGAGGAATTAGCTTCCTTCTTGAGATGATTTCAGGGCTTTAGTGTCCCCGCGGCCCGGTCCTCGACCAGGCCTCCACCCCCAGGAAGCAGCCCGTGACAGCTGACTAACACCCAGGTACCTATTTTACTGCTAGGTAACAGGGGCATAGGGTGAAAGAAACTCTGCCCATTGTTTCTCGTCGGCGCCCGGGATTGAACCCGGGACCACAGGATCACAAGTCCAGCGTGCTGTCCGCTCGGCCAACCGGCTCCCTTGAGGTTACGCTGTGATAGGCTAAGTTAGGTAGGTTAGTTTGGGTTAGGTAGCCGGTCGGCCGAGCGGACAGCACGCTGGACTTGTGATCCTGTGGTCCTGGGTTCGATCCCAGGCGCCGGCGAGAAACAATGGGCAGAGTTTCTTTCACCTTATGCCCCCTGTTACCTAGCAGTAAAATAGGTACCTGGGTGTTAGCCAGCTGTCACGGGCTGCTTCCTGGGGGTGGAGGCCTGGTCGAGGACTGGGCCGCGGGGACACTAAAGCCCCGAAATCATCTCAAGATAACCTCAAGATAACCTCAAGATAGGTAAAATTATGCAGGTTTTAATATCCCTTTGCAAACCGCCTTGTGTGTGTGTGGGATCTGATTTGTTATAGGGAAGAAAGAAGGTATATACATATATATTTTTATAACTATTGAAGTCTTCCATGTTTCATAATGTTTTTTAACTACAATCATCATTATTCATTATATTTTAATTAATGGTTAGCTCTGATGTTACATGGAAAAATACATATGACGATGATCAAATTAATGCCAAGATACCTGAGTTTTTTTCAGGGATATTCCTGAGCGGGCCCTAAGCCTCTGGCTGGCCCACTGTGCGGGTCCTAAGCCTCTGGCTGGCCCACTGGGTAGCCCCTAAGCCTCTGGCTGGCCCACTGGGTAGGCCCTAAGCCTCTGGCTGGCCCACTGGGCGGGTCCTAAGCCTCTGGCTGGCCCACTGGGCGGGTCCTAAGCCTCTGGCTGGCCCACTGGGCGGGCCCTAAGCCTCTGGCTGGCCCACTGGGCGGGCCCTAAGCCTCTGGCTGGCCCACTGGGCGGGCCCTAAGCCTCTGGCTGGCCCACTGGGCGGGCCCTAAGCCTCTGGCTGGCCCACTGGGCGGGCCCTAAGCCTCTGGCTGGCCCACTGGGCGGGCCCTAAGCCTCTGGCTGGCCCACTGGGCGGGCCCTAAGCCTCTGGCTGGCCCACTGGGCGGGCCCTAAGCCTCTGGCTGGCCCACTGGGCGGGCCCTAAGCCTCTGGCTGGCCCACTGGGCGGGCCCTAAGCCTCTGGCTGGCCCACTGGGCGGGCCCTAAGCCCCTTGCTGGCCCACTGCGCGGGCCCCTAAGCCTCTGGCTGGCCCACTAAGTGTTGCTTGTTTCTGTTTTACTTGGGCGGAGTATGAGTATTTATGACTCGTATGGTCGCTTCAGTAAGATTTTGTCCCATGTGTGTTTAACAACTTCTTCTGCTCTGTTGAATCTAAGTTGAAATCTTAAATCGCCTGAGTTGACTAGTCAACCAAGTTGACTGGGTGTCTGGGACGCATCGGAACGTTGGTTCAAGTCATCTTACAGTACATTATTTTAAGATTTCCATTAAAAGTACCATTAAAAATAATGGTACTTTCTGGTGGTCCATCACTTCATGTTGGTACTTTCTGGTGGTCCATCACTTCATGTTGGTACTTTCTGGTGGTCCATCACTTCATGTTGGTACTTTCTGGTGGTCCATCACTACATACTGGAACTTTCTGGTGGTCCATCACTACATATTGGAACTTTCTGGTGGTCCATCACTACATATTGGTACTTTCTGGTGGTCCATCACTACATATTGGTACTTTCTGGTGGTCCATCACTACATATTGGTACTTTCTTGAACGTCGAACGTTCGACGTTCAAATGTAGAACTATTACGACGTTCTCGTAATAGAACGTCGCATTTTTGACGTATACTCCACCTGAGACCAAAAATGGCCGCGACTCGCGAAATTGATATAATGACCCGTTTTCTGTTTTGGGTCTTCCGACAGGTTAGGATGAGGGCACCTTAATGCTACAGTTTCTTGACGTTGAAAAACCCCATAGGCGGAGGGGCTTTGAATTGTGGCTTTTCTAAGGGTCGAATTACCAAGGAGGCAACCGCTGAACAGCTTCTAACTACCTAGATATCGACGGGTGAACAGTGGCATTGGGTGAAAGAAAACGAGATCAACCACTCCTGGGGCCAGATTCACGAAAGCACTTACGCAAGCAGTTACGAACGTGTACATCTTTCCTCCTCTTAGCCTCTTGTGTCGCCTCTTGTGTAGCCTCTTGTGTCGCCTCTTGTGTCGCCTCTTGTGTCGCCTCTTGTGTCGCCTCTTGTGTCGTCTCTTGTGTCACCTCTTGTGTCACCTCTTGTGTAGCCTCTTGTGTCGCCTCTTGTGTCGCCTCTTGTGTCGCCTCTTGTGTCGCCTCTTGTGTCGCCTCTTGTGTCGTCTCTTGTGTCACCTCTTGTGTAGCCTCTTGTGTCGCCTCTTGTGTCGCCTCTTGTGTCGCCTCTTGTGTCGCCTCTTGTGTCGCCTCTTGTGCCGCCTCTTGTGCCGCCTCTTGTGCCGCCTCTTGTGCCGCCTCTTGTGCCGCCTCTTGTGCCGCCTCTTGTGCCGCCTCTTGTACCGCCTCTTGTGTAGCCTCTTGTGCCGCCTCTTGTGTAGCCTCTTGTGTCGCCTCTTGTGCCGCCTCTTGTGCCGCCTCTTGTGCCGCCTCTTGTGCCGCCTCTTGTGCCGCCTCTTGTGCCGCCTCTTGTGTAGCCTCTTGTGTCGCCTCTTGTGTAGCCTCTTGTGCCGCCTCTTGTGTCGCCTCTTGTGCCGCCTCTTGTGCCGCCTCTTGTGCCGCCTCTTGTGCCGCCTCTTGTGCCGCCTCTTGTGCCGCCTCTTGTGCCGCCTCTTGTGCCGCCTCTTGTGCCGCCTCTTGTGTAGCCTCTTGTGTTGCCTCTTGTGTCGCCTCTTGTGTCGCCTCTTGTGTCGCCTCTTGTGTCTCCTCTTGTGTCGCCTCTTGTGTCGCCTCTTGTGTCGCCTCTTGTGTCGCCTCTTGTGTCGCCTCTTGTGTCTCCTCTTGTGCCGCCTCTTGTGCCGCCTCTTGTGCCGCCTCTTGTGTCGCCTCTTGTGTCGCCTCTTGTGTCGCCTCTTGTGTCGCCTCTTGTGTCGCCTCTTCCTGCTGTTCCTGTAGAGCTCTGTCTCTTGCTCTTACCGAAATCCTTAATTATTAGCGTAATTTACTTATTGATTTTCTATAATTTCTTTACCTATTTCCCAATTATTCCTAAAATTTCCTGATCTATTTCCCAATTATTCCTAAAATTTCCTGATCTATTTCCCAATTATTCCTAAAATTTCCTGATCTATTTCCCAATTATTCCTAAAATTTCCTGATCTATTTCCCAATTATTCCTAAAATTTCCTGATCTGTTTCCCCACATTTGCTTACCTATTTACCGTATCTGGTAGCTGGCCTCACTCTGTCTAGCGTCTGTTTTCCCTGATATGCTCCTGCTAATACCTGGTGTCTGTCCAGCTATCCATTAGGGCCGTCCGCCGCCCGTCCACTCGGGCTCGGGGCTCCACCACGCTCCCCGAGCCCGGCTAGGCACATGCAATTTGGATGGTCTGAAATCCCCTTGGGGACGGGACCTGCTTCTCACTCATAAGGAATTTAATTGACTATTTCGTGTTGGGATTTCGTCCCGCGATCTGGGGTACCGATCCATTTTCTATCCTCTCTCTCTCTCTCTCTCTCTCTCTCTCTCTCTCTCTCTCTCTCTCTCTCTCTCTCTCTCTCTCTCTGTCTCTCTCTCTCTCTCTCTCTCTCTTTCTTTACCTCTTCCGTTGCTTCTTGTTTTGGATTCTCTTTCTATTCCCCCATCTTCGTCTTCTTTATCTTGTTATTTTTCATATCTTTTCTTCCTTTGTTCGTAATTCCACTTCAATATCTCACACCTCTTTCTGATTCTCCTCCTTTCTTCTTTTAATATGTTTCTTGCTTCCTTCTCTGCTACTTCCTTCTCTGCTACTTCCTTCTCTGCTACTTCCTTCTCTGCTACTTTTCTCTCTTCTATCTCCACCTTCTTTCAGATTCTTCGTTCTTCTCACCACATGTTCCTGCTGTCCTGTGGCACTGTGGCACTCACCCAGGGTGTGTGCCTGGCACTCACCCTGGGTGTGTGCCTGGCACTCACCCTGGGTGTGTGCCTGGCACTCACCCTGGGTGTGTGCCTGGCACTCACCCTGGGTGTGTGCCTGGCACTCACCCAGGGTGTGTGCCTGGCACTCACCCAGGGTGTGCCTCAGCTCTACTCTTCGCCTTCAGCATCTCAATTTACTATAATTAAATTGGTATCGTCCTCTGGAGAGAGAGAGAGAGAGAGAGAGAGAGAGAGAGAGAGAGAGAGAGAGAGAGAGAGAGAGAGAGAGAGAGAGAGAGAGAGAGAGAGAGAGAGAGAGACAGAGAGAGAGACAGAGAGAGAGTGAGAGAGAGAGAGAGACAGAGAGAGAGACAGAGAGAGAGACAGAGAGAGAGAGTGAGAGAGAGAGAGAGACAGAGAGAGAGACAGAGAGAGAGAGAGAGAGAGAGAGAGAGAGAGAGAGAGAGAGAGAGAGTGAGAGAGAGTGAGAGAGAGAGACAGAGAGTGAGAGAGAGTGAGAGAGAGAGAGAGAGAGAGAGAGAGAGAGAGAGAGAGAGAGAGAGAGAGAGAGAGAGAGAGAGAGAGAGAGAGAGAGAGAGAGAGAGGGAGAGAGAGAGAGACAGAGAGAGAGAGAGAGACAGAGAGAGAGAGAGAGACAGAGAGACAGAGAGAGAGAGAGAGAGAGAGAAACAGAGAGACAGAGAGTGAGAGAGAGTGAGAGAGAGAGACAGAGAGTGAGAGAGAGTGAGAGAGAGAGAGAGAGAGAGAGAGAGAGAGAGAGAGAGAGAGAGAGAGAGAGAGAGAGAGAGAGAGAGAGAGAGAGAGAGAGAGAGAGAGAGAGAGAGGGAGAGAGAGAGAGACAGAGAGAGAGAGAGAGACAGAGAGAGAGAGAGAGACAGAGAGACAGAGAGAGAGAGAGAGAGAGAGAGAGAGAGAGAGAGAGAGAGAGAGAGAGAGAGAGAGAGAGAGAGAGAGACAGAGAGAGAGACAGAGAGAGAGACAGAGAGAGAGACAGAGAGAGAGAGAGAGAGAGAGAGAGAGAGAGAGAGAGAGAGAGAGAGAGAGAGAGAGAGAGAGAGAGAGAGAGAGAGAGAGAGAGAGCGTGGGGAGGAGTACATTAGTGGTACTTAGAGATCTCTGTCCATACTAATCGAAAGTCAACACGAGGTGTAAGGGGTGTGTGATTGCTTAAAGGAGAGTAGGATAAGCGGGATCCCGTCCAATGCGCGGCGGGTTCGATTCTCGATTCCATGCGGCACTTGTCTCTGGTGTAGTGTTTGATCGCCGCCTGGCTTCCAGTAGCCTCCCCCCCCCCCTCATCCTCCTCGATACCAGAATCTATATAGCTCTTTAATGGAACAAAAACACTTGTGTTTTGTTCCATTAAGGGAACAATTATCCATTGTGTACGACGTTGGTACAACGTTCGAACAAGTTTTAACACCTAACCAGTTATAACAACCAATATAGCAAGTTGTGGTTGGTATCTTGAGGTTATCTTGAGATGATTTCGGGGCTTTTTAGTGTCCCCGCGGCCCGGTCCTCGACCAGGCCTCCACCCCCAGGAAGCAGCTCGTGACAGCTGACTAACACCCAGGTACCTAATTTACTGCTAGGTAACAGGGGCATAGGGTGAAAGAAACTCTGCCCATTGTTTCTCGCCGGCGCCTGGGATCGAATCCAGGACCACAGGATCACAAGTCCAGCGTGCTGTCCGCTCGGCCGACCGGTAGACCAATGGTCAAAAATGCCAACCACAATATTGTTGTGGTTGGTAAGCATGTAATAATGTTACGAAACTACTCCACGTGGTAAGTCTAGCCTGCGGGTCGTGACCCCTAGCGTCTTTAATGACCGGGGAGCCGGCCGGCCGAGCGGACAGCACGCGGGACTTGTGATCCTGTGGTCCTGAGTTTAATCCCAGGCGCCGGCGAGAAACATTGGGCAGAGTTTCTTTCACCCTATGCCCCTGTTACCTAGCAGTAAAATAGGTACCTGGAGTGTTAGTCAGCTGTCACGGGCTGCTTCCTGGGGGTGGAGGCCTGGTCGAGGACCGGGCCGCGGGGACACTAAAAAGCCCCGAAATCATCTCAAGATAACCTCAAGATGACCCTGGCACCACTACCCCACCTGGAAGGGAAGCCAACTATGAGGAGAAAGCAACCAAGCCATTACGACTATAATTGTGGGTCGTCTCTGTAGCTATAATTCTATAGACTGTCAAAATGCACTTGACACTGTTCCTCATGAAAAGGTGATTTAGAAGCTGGAGAAGCAGGCTGGGATAACTGGAAAACACTGGCCCGCCTGGAGGACAGAAAGCAACTCATCACAGCCAGAGAGGAGGCTTCCAGCTGGATGACTTGGAATGCTTGCTCCTGGCTATACCTGCCTTGAGGCTACCTTGAGGTGCTTCCGGGGCTTAGTGTCCCCGCGGCCCGGTCGTCGACCAGGCCTCCTGGTTGCTGGACTGATCAACCAGGCTGTTAGACGCGGCTGCTCGCAGCCTGACGTATGAGCCACAGCCTGGTTGATCAAGTATCCTGAGACCGCTGTTGTTCCTAATTTAAAGGGAACCGGTCGGCCGAGCGGACAGCACGCGGGACTTGTGATCCTGTGGTCCTGAGTTCGATCCCAGGCACAGGCTAGAAACAATGGGCAGAGTTTCTTTCACCCTATGCCCCCTGTTACCTAGCAACATACAAGATACTGACGGGAATAGACAAGGTGGACGAACACAACTTCTTCAAAGTGAGAGAAATTATAATAAGAGAACACAGCTAATAACAAGAAACGCCAAATGGGCCGAAGAAATATAAGGAAATACCCGTAACCTGAACGAGCGGTCAACAAGTAGAATACCATTGAAAGAAGAAGTTGTAGAAGCCACTTCCATCTACGAACTTCAGAGCTAGACTCGTCAAGGAACGCTAACATTACGATAATTAAATCATAACTCAGGCTCGTAAAGCGGGGCTTAAGAGCTACACCTCACTCCCCCCGCTGACTGATACATACCCTCTGCCACCTGAGAAAGAGTGCGAGAGAGTGAGAGAGAGTGCGAGTGGGAGGAAGAGGGACTCTTGGGTAAACAGGAGAATTCCCGCAGAAAAACAGAGCTCCTCCTCCTCTTCCTCCCTGGTGTAGGGCTCTTCACTCTATTGCCTGTTGTCTTATCGCACACACATATTTGCTCTTCTTCGCGCTAATTTCTCTTCTTCACGGCCCCGGGGGCTCACGACCCCACCCTTGACTTCCTGGCGTCTCTCTCTTCTCTCTCTCCATCTGTATCCCCTTTGCTTTAACGGCAAGAATATCTAAGACACCGAGCCAGAGGTCAGTTTACCTTCTTGAGAGGCGAGGATTACAGCCCACACAAACCTCCTGTGTAGTCTATCTTCATTCTTTGTGTAGTGTTTACTAGTTGTGTTTACTAGTTGTGTTTACTAGTTGTGTTTACTAGTTGTGTTTTTGCGGGGGTTGAGCTTTGCTCTTTCTATTTTTTTTTCCCCACACCACACCCCAGGAAGCAGCCCGTGACACCTGACTAACTCCCAGGTACCTATTTACTGCTAGGTAACAGGGGCATTCAGGGTGAAAGAAACTTTGCCCATTTGTTTCTGCCTCGTGCGGGACTCGAACCCGCGCCACAGAATTACGAGCCCTGCGCGCTATCCACCAGGCTACGAGGCCCCTTGGTGTGAGTGTGGCAGCGCAGAGTTCTCACCTCTCAGGCCTCGCTAAATAATTCCCAGCTGCTCCGCCCAGGGCTGACGGCGGGCTTCAGCCAGTAATGTGGGAGATGAGCAGAGTTGTCCGAGATGAGACATGCACACCCATAAGAAACAGAGAATTTATTAGTCAAATGAGGCATAGGAGCTCTTTGAGATCAGGAGGCATTGTCGCTGGGGACATTCCCGCCAAGCACCTGTCATGGTGGGTGGGGACACCCCGCCAAGCACCTGTCATTGTGGGTGGGGACACCCCACCAAGCACCCGTCATGGTGGCCGGGGACACCCCACCAAGCACCCGTCATGGTGACCGGGGACACCCCACCAAGCACCCGTCATGGTGGCCGGGGACACCCCACCAAGCCAGAGTGTTACACAGTTGCCCGCACTGCTGTTATCCTCCTCAGCTTCGAAAAAATGTGTCTTTTATGTTAAAAACCTTTCTCGCGCCTCTATGGCCCGGTCGTCACCAGGCGGGACAGAAAACGGACAGTAGGTGGATAGAAAACGGACGGTGGGTGTACAGAAAACGGACGGTGGGTGGACAGAAAACGGACAGTAGGTGGATAGAAAACGGACGGTGGGTGTACAGAAAACGGACGGTGAGTGTACAGAAAACGGACGGTGGTCAATAATTAATTAATGACCATATACTCAGCCAACCCGTTCTCGCAAATTTAATAAGTCAATATTGACTTATTAAATATGTGCATAGGTGACATACTTAACATAATAGTTTCCCTTGAAAAGCTTCATAGAAAACACCGACCTTACCTAACCTTCTTAGTATGTTAAGATAAGCATCTTATTGCATCGTAATTACAATTATTACCTAACCTATACCTATAATAGGTTAAGTAATAAATGTAATTACGAAGCTATAAGATGCTTATTTTAACATACTAAGTAGGTTAGGTAAGGTCGGTGTTTTCTATGAAGCTTTTCAAGGGAAACTATTATGTTTAGTATGTCACCTATGCACGCAACTAATAAGTCAATATTGACTTATTAAATTTGCGAGAACGGGTTGACTCAGCCAGCCTTAGCTGTGAGCCAGAAACTTCCGTACATTATACTGTCAGTATTTGACTATTCGACAGTCAATCCGACTGTCTTTTGTCTCCCTGACAGAATATAACATCAACAGTACGTAATCACAACATTTATGAACCCTCTTATCATAGCAAAATTGAAAAAAAAATGATATTTGATCATGCTACCGCAAAAAAATATCCAAAAGTTTAATACGAACAACGCATTCCAAATATTTGTACCAATCCTTCCCACCATCCCCGTCCCATCCTTAAATCCTTATCCTGACCCCGATTGATGATTGATGAAGATTAAGCCACCCAAGAGGTGGCACGGGCATGAATAGCCCGTAAGTGGTGGCCCTTTCGAGCCATTACCAGTATCAAAAGATGATACTGGAGATCTGTGGAGGCGCAACTGCACCCTGCGTGACGGGAGATGTCTCCCGGACCAAGTGGTGACCAAATGGGCTCCTGACCCCCTTCCCAGGGCTATTATATAGTCGTCATGGCTTGGCGCTTTCCCCCTGATAGTTCCCTTCCATGTTGAAATCAGTTCAATTATCTTTAATTTTGTATATTATGGCGTAATTCGAAGCTCTATTTCTCAAGCTTCATGGGGAAAGCGTGTTTAAGCTTCCGAGTGAAAGTTAGAGTTAAGATACGCACTGTGTATTCACGAGAATCACTTTCACTAGAAGGTGAAGGGACGACGACGTTTCGGTCCGTCCTGGACCATTCCATCGACTTGAGAATGGTCCAGGACGGAGCGAAACGTCGTCGTCGTCCCTTCACCTTCTAGTGTGTGGTCTGGTCAACATACTTTAGCCACGTTATTGTGACTTTCATTCGCCATCCAATGTGTGGTGGTCCGAGGTCAGGTCAGGTCAGGTCAGGTCAGGTTCGGGCAATATAATACACTATTTTTGTGACGTTGTGCCGGCTGGAGAGGACGGGCTGGTTGTGGGACCTCTTCTCCCTTATCTGCATGTCTTAACTATGTTACATTGTTCCGATTTCTTTCCTAGTGGTGCAGTGGTAACCCCGTGTCCTAGCGTAGTTGATATCACGTCCTAGGGCCGGCCGTCAATATCACGTCCTAGGGCCGGCCGTCAATATCACGTCCTAGGGCCGGCCGTCAATATCACGTCCTAGGGCCGGCCGTCAATATCACGTCCTAGGGCCGGCCGTCAATATCACGTCCTAGGGCCGGCCGTCAATATCACGTCCTAGGGCCGGCCGTCAATATCACGTCCTAGGGCCGGCCGTCAACACCACGTCCTAGGGCCGGCCGTCAACACCACGTCCTAGGGCCGGCCGTCAGCACCACGTCCTAGGGCCGGCCGTCAATATCACGTCCTAGGGCCGGCCGTCAACACCACGTCCTAGGGCCGGCCGTCAACACCACGTCCTAGGGCCGGCCGTCAACACCACGTCCTAGGGCCGGCCGTCAACACCACGTCCTAGGGCCGGCCGTCAACATCACGTCCTAGGGCCGGCCGTCAGCACCACGTCCTAGGGCCGGCCGTCAACACCACGTCCTAGGGCCGGCCGTCAACACCACGTCCTAGGGCCAGCCATCTCGTCCTCAAACCTGGACCCGATTTCTAAAAGGTTCTTTTTCCCTTATTTCCTCCCCAGACTTGCAATAAGATATAATACCGTCTAAATATTGTTTCCCCGCCGCCATAGTGACCAGGTTCACTGTATCATTAGAGAACGTACTCAGGTGGAACACCTAAACCTTTCATATAAACATCTTGAAAGAAGCGGCGGTTGCGGCTCAGTCTCCGCCAGCCACTCATCCAGCCGAATGAGTCGTTCGCGTGTCTCTTAATGTTGCTGAAGGTGTCGTTGGAGGCGGGTGAATGTGGAGGGCGGCGATGGTGTTATGGAGTGTTGGCGGGACCATGTAAAGCGACTCATTAACTGGGAGACAAGTAATTAACTGGCTCTTTACGCTAGTCTCGCGCCGCCCGCCCCCAAGAGCGCCGGTCGGAGGCCCCGCTGGGAAAAAAATTACCCGTTTTTCCCGCGCGCTATAATTACGTCCATCTTGGATGCTTTCAACATGGCGCAGCTGGCATTACCCGGATTTGAACGGCTTAAGGGACTGTCTGAGACGAAGATTTGGTGTGTCTGTTCCCAAACACTTGTGTTGGGTCGAGACATCTTAAGTTGATTCTTAGGAGTGGAGTTAGACGCTCTAGGAATCAAGGCAGGGAAAGGGTGAGATAGGAGGAGGGGGGGGGGGGATTGTACGACGTAGTGTTGCCAAAACTATATTGGAACTTTGTTGACCAGACCACACACTAGAAGGTGAAGGGACGACGACGTTTCGGTCCGTCCTGGACCATTCTCAAGTCGATGGAATGGTCCAGGACGGACCGAAACGTCTCGGTCCGTCCCTTCACCTTCTATAGTGTGTGGTCTGGTCAACTTACTTTAGCCACGTTATTGTGACTCATCGCCTGTATTGGAACTATTGATACAATTTTGTACGCTAGTACGTTAATTTTTTTTTTTTTTTTTTTTTTTTTTTTTTTTTGAGATATATACAAGAGTTACATTCTTGTAGAGCCACTAGTACGCGTAACGTTTCGGGCAAGTCCTTAATCCTATGGTCCCTGGAATACGATCCCCTGCCGCGAAGAATCGTTTTTTCATCCAAGTACACATTTTACTGTTGCGTTAAACAGAGGCTACAGTTAAGGAATTGCGCCCAGTAAATCCTCCCCGGCCAGGATACGAACCCATGACATAGCGCTCGCGGAACGCCAGGCGAGTGTCTTACCACTACACCACGGAGACTGCTTAATGTGTTAACGTAATTATAAGTTGAAAAACGCCTTGTTTACGTTTTTCGGTCGTTTACAAACATTGTAGTTACGCTTTCAGACGATTAAAAACGTTGTTGATATGTTGTGGGCTTGCTGGGATATGGGCTTGCTGGGATATGGGCTTGCTGGGATATATAGTTTTATTTACGGCTGTGTCATGTCAGGGAGCCGGTCGGCCGAGCGGACAGTACACTGGACTTGCGATCGTGTGACCCTGGGTTCGATCCCAGGCGCCGGCGAGAAACAATGGGCAGAGTTTCTTTCACCCTATTCCCCTGTTACCTAGCAGTAAAATAGGTACCTGGGTGTTAGTCAGCTGTCACGGGCTGCTTCCTGGGAGTGGAGGCCTGGTCGAGGGCCGGGCCGCGGGGACACTAAAAGCCCCGAAATCATCAAGATAACCTCAAGATAACCTTAAGATGTTGCAGCCCATCCTGCTGTACCGGTAGTACTTACAGTAACGATGAGGAGCATAGTACATATACCGACAAACAACCAACTTAGAAAGTAGAAATCGGCACTATTGAGTTGGACAAACCGGAAAACTATTTTCTACTTATGTTGCAGAGACAGACTAACCTAACCTAACCTTCCTAGGCCTAATACATGCTATCTGAGGCCTAATACATGATATCTGAGGCCTAATACATACTATCTGAGGCCTAATACATGCTATCTGAGGCCTAATACATGATATCTGAGGCCTAATACATGATATCTGAGGCCTAATACATGCTATCTGAGGCCTAATACATGATATCTGAGGCCTAATACATGCTATCTGAGGCCTAATACATACTATCTGAGGCCTAATACATACTATCTGAGGCCTAATACATGATATCTGAGGCATAATACATGATATCTGAGGCCTAATACATGCTATCTGAGGCCTAATACATGCTATCTGAGGCCTAATACATACTATCTGAGGCCTAATACATGATATCTGAGGCCTAATACATACTATCTGAGGCCTAATACATGCTATCTGAGGCCTAATACATGATATCTGAGGCCTAATACATGATATCTGAGGCCTAATACATGCTATCTGAGGCCTAATACATGATATCTGAGGCCTAATACATGCTATCTGAGGCCTAATACATGCTATCTGAGGCCTAATACATGCTATCTGAGGCCTAATACATGATATCTGAGGCCTAATACATGCTATCTGAGGCCTAATACATGATATCCGAGGCCTAATACATGCTATCTGAGGCCTAATACATGATATCTGAGGCCTAATACATGATATATGAGGCCTAATATAGTACATGTGTGTGCTATACTAGGCCTAACAATATTTGTTCGCTTTTATAGCTTCATTTTTCCCCCCTGACTATAAAGTGAATAATACGAAGTTGTACTATCTAATTGCTTAGAACGTCAATATTTGTACTATGGTGCTCATAGTTATAAGAACTACCGTGTAAACAGGAAAATGGGTTCCATGTTCACTACCAGGATGAACATGGTGCTGGGTCATGTTCACCACCAGCATGAACAAGGTGCTGGGTCATGTTCACCACCAGGATGAACAAGGTGCTGGGTCATGTTCACCACCAGCATGAACATGGTGCTGGGTCATGTTCACTACCAGGATGAACATGGTGCTGGGTCATGTTCACTACCAGGATGAACATGGTGCTGGGTCATGTTCACTACCAGGATGAACACCGTGCTGGGTCATGTTCACTACCAGGATGAACATGGTGCTGGGTCATGTTCACTACCAGGATGAACATGGTGCTGGGTCATGTTCACCACCAGGATGAACACGGTGCTGGGTCATGTTCACCACCAGGATGAACATGGTGCTGGGTCATGTTCACTACCAGGATGAACATGGTGCTGGGTCATGTTCACCACCAGGATGAACAAGGTGCTGGGTCATGTTCACTACCAGGATGAACAAGGTGCTGGGTCATGTTCACCACCAGGATGAACACCGTGCTGGGTCATGTTCACCACCAGGATGAACAAGGTGCTGGGTCATGTTCACCACCAGGATGAACAAGGTGCTGGGTCATGTTCACTACCAGGATGAACACGGTGCTGGGTCATGTTCACCACCAGGATGAACATGGTGCTGGGTCATGTTCACTACCAGGATGAACATGGTGCTGGGTCATGTTCACCACCAGGATGAACACGGTGCTGGGTCATGTTCACCACAAGGATGAACACCGTGCTGGGTCATGTTCACCACCAGGATGAGTAACTAGATGTCAGGGATGGGTTCAAAGTCAGGATGAACAATATGCTGGGTCGTGTTCACACATCAGGATGAACAACAGTCATGTTCATACACTGTGATGAACAACATATTCACTGACATGATGAACAACGGATGCTAGGTCATATTCCTAAATGTCCTAGTTAGTAGCCATCATCATAGGAGGCCTGGCCGGAGACCGGGCCGTGGAGACGTTGAGCCCCGAAATCATCGCAAGCTAATCATCACCTTCCCTACCCATCACCACTCTCCCTGCCCGTCACCACCCTCCCCTGGTCTAGAAAATGGCTACTAAAGTTTAACTCAGGAAAGTGTAAAGAAATGAAATTAGGTGAAGGGAGCAGGAGGCTGAACACAAGGTACCATCTGGGAGGTGAAATCCAGCAAAAATCAATTGGAGAGAAAGATCTAGGGGGGGGGGTGATATCATACCGAACCTGTTAGCAGAAGCCCACATCAAAAGGATATCATCAGCGGCATATGCTAGATTGGCCAACACAAGAACTGCCATTAGAAACTTGTGCAAGGAAGCAACACTTGTTTAGACCAATCCGAAGGGACACAGGTGGAGACTGAGTACCCAAATGAGCCACAGGGACGTTAGAAAGAATATTTTCAGTGTCAGAGTAGTTAATAAATGGAATGCATTAGGCAGTGATGTGGTGGAGGCTGACTCCATACACAGTTTCAAGTGTAGATATGATAGAGCCCAATAGGCTCAGGAATCTGTACACCTGTTGATTGACAGTTGAGAGGCGGGACCAAAGAGCCAAAGCTCAACTCCCGCAAGCAGAAATAGGTGAGTACACACACACACACACACACACAGACACACACACACACACACACACACACACACACACACACACACACACACACACAGACACAGACACACACACACACACACACCACACACACACACACACACACACACACACGCACACACACACACACGCACACACGCACACACACACCATACACAGTTTCAAGTGTAGATATGACAGAGCCCAATAGGCTCAGGAATCTGTACACCTGTTGATTGACGGTTGAGAGGCGGGACCAGAGAGCCAGAGCTCAACCCCCGCAAGCACAACTAGGTGAGTACACACACACACACACAGACACACACACACACACACACACACACACACACACACACACACACACACACACACACCATACACAGTTTCAAGTGTAGATATGACAGAGCCCAATAGGCTCAGGAACCTGTACACCTGTTGATTGACGGTTGAGAGGCGGGACCAGAGAGCCAGAGCTCAACCCCCGCAAACACAACTAGGTGAGTACACACAAGCAATAAGCAGCAAAGAGACACAATAAAGCAACACAAACAAGAAACAAACACACGCCCAGACTCCATATAACTGTTCAAAACATGTCTGTAAATCAAGACCAAAACGCTACAGCCAAAAAAAAACCACACAAGCTTACTGTAAACATTTGCATACTGCGAGGAGAGGTCGCTTGTATAAGCTGTCCGCTGTATCCAGGGGGCCAGACACAGGGGCCAAGAAACTGCCGAGCAAGAGTGATATAAACGCCCCTTGTAGCTTGTTGCACTCAAACCACCTGGCACTTAAGGTCCTAATACAGCTGCGGCTGATGTATTATACAACAGTGTAGAGGGAAGGGGATCACACTCAGCCATCACTCTGTACACCAGAGGCTACACACACACACACACACACACACACACACACACACACACATATGTCACTTATACATACACTTATACACAGTTGATTGACGGTTGAGAGGCGGGACCAAAGAGCCAAAACTCAACCCCAGCAAGCACAACTAGGTGAGTACACACACACACACACACACACACACACACACACACACACACACACACACACACACACACACACACACACAATACACAGTTTCAAGTGTAGATATGATAGAGCCCAATAGGCTCAGGAATCTGTACACCTGTTGATTGACGGTTGAGAGGCGGAACCAAAGAGACAAAGCTCAACCCCCGCAAGCACAATTAGGCGAGTACACACCCACACACCCACACGCGCGCGCGCTCAGACACTCACACTTACACACCCGCACATTATCGCAATGACGGAAACCAAACTGTCAAGCATTATACGAAACGGAATCTTCCCACGAGGGCGTGTCAAGTAATAAGGCAGGGAACTATCAGGGGAAAAGCGCTAAGCCATCATGGCTATATAGCACTTAGAAGGGATCAGGATAAGGATTTGGGATGGGGGAGGTGGGGGGGGGGGGAAGGAATGGTGCCCAACCACTTATGGACGGTCGGGGATTGAACGCCGACCTGCAAAACAAGAGAATGGGTGCACAGAGAGAGGAGGTGGTATAGCTATGTTGTTGCAGCTATCCTGCACCTCTGAAGAACTAGTGATAGCAGAGGGAGCTAGCTAGCCAGCACTGGTATAGCAACAGTGGGAGGCGTGAAGATAGGGGCAACAGAGAGCTATAATCCCCACCGAACAACAGAAGCATAGGCAGCATAGAGCTATAATCCCCACCGAACACCTGTAGTATGTCACATATGGACTTATTTAATAAGTCAATATTGACTGTACGAAAGTGCGAGAACGGGTTGAGCCAGGGTACTTATGTCACCACAAAAGTCAAACTTGCTATTCGACACGGATAATTATTTAGCGAGCACCAGCACTTCACAATAAATTAGTATGTCACATATGCACTTATTCATATGCCAAATACTGACTATAAGCAAGTGCGAAAACGGGTTGCAACAAAGAGGGGTGAGGTGTTGCGGCTGTGGCAACTCAAAACGTGTTGCTTTGTCAACAATGATCAATGACACGGAGACCGACACGGAGACCGACACGGAGGCCGACACGGAGGCCGACACGGAGGCCCACACGGAGGCCGACACGGAGGCCCACACGGAGGCCGACACGGAGACCGACACGGAGGCCCACACGGAGGCCGACACGGAGGCCGACACGGAGGCCGACACGGAGACCGACACGGAGACCGACACGGAGGCCGACACGGAGGCCGACACGGAGGCCGACACGGAGGCCGACACGGAGGCCGACACGGAGGCCGACACGGAGGCCCACACGGAGGCCGACACGGAGGCCGACACATATCAGCGTCGCCCAGACATTCACAAGACACTGAACAAACCCACAAGGGCCGTGACGAGGATTCGAACCTGCGTCCCAGAGCATCCCAGACGCTTGCCTTAATCGACTGAGCTACTTTCTATTAATCTAATCGTAGCTTACTCGGAGCTACGTCCGATCAAGGCAGCGTCTGGGATGCTCTCGGACGCAGGTTCGAATCCTCGTCACGGCCCTTGTGGATTTGTTCATTTGATGCATCACGCAATTGCGATTTCTGCGTGCAATTCACAAGACACTGATATATATATCCTTGCCCTTGAGCGCTGTCTTGAATTATGCAAAGACCCTGTCTTAGTGACTGGCATGGCGGGGGGGGGAGGGAAGGGAACTATCAGGAGAGAGCGCCAAGCCATTACGACTATATAGCACTGGGAAGGGGGTCAGGATTAGGATTTGGGATGGGCCGGGGGAAAGGAATGGTGCCCAACCACTTGTGGACGGTCGGGGGATTGAACGCCGACCTGCATGAAGCGAGACCGTCGCTCTACCGTCCAGCCCAAGTGGTTGGGGTGGGGGAGGGGGGAGGGTAGTGTCATTCTTCAATGGGGACCATTGTTGAAGTTCATTCCTTTATTACAGTTGACAATAATGGCAGTCTTGTTGGCCCATTATAAACTGACTTTCTGGAAGATTCTTAGTTTTTTTTATTATTATTATTTTCTACCACAGACGTGGCCAGACATTTACAATGCTAACCAGCATATATACATTTTCTTCTGTCCTCCATGGACAGGGTTAGAGAAGTGTTAAACATATAGTTCAAGGGTTTATTGAATACTCAACCACAGAAGGTGATTCGGTGCTTTTAAAATGCTAAGCTAACCTACATACGTAAATACATATATACACAGATTTACGTATGTCCTACATAAAGTGTTCGATATATGTCTTTTACATAGTGTCATTAATGTGCATTTACAAAGGTGAAATGTAATTCTGATCAGCTTCCATACATTTCACCTTTGTAACTTAGGTGTGGGAGAAATGCCCACGGAGGAAAGTCTATCGTGTACTGAACGATCTATTTGACTCTTAACTGTAACTCTTCAAGTGTACCAACCACTTGGGCTGGACGGTAGAGCGACGGTCTCGCGTCATGCAGGTCGGCGTTCAATCCCCGACCATCGAAGTGGTTCCCGCCAAACACACACCGAAACTACGACGTTGGTACACCGTTTGAACAAGTTTTAACACTTCCTAACCAGTTATAACAACCAATATAGCAAGTTGTAACAACGTTCTAATACGTCATAATTATGTTAAGCCAAGATGTAACAACTTTATTACAAGTTGTAACAAGCGGAAAATAGAGACAGTTTCGGTTTGTGTTTCCAGGGTTGGGGGCACCATTCCTTTCCCCCCGTCCCATCCCAAATCCTTATCCTGACCCCTTTCCAGTGCTATATAGTCGTAATGGCTTGGCGCTTTCCCTTGACGGCTCAGTGGAGGAGCCTGCCACCAACTTAGCACATCTTAGCCCAACCACTACGACTGCATGCTGTGGGAAAGATTCCTAACCGGGTCGGCGTTTGATCTGTGATGGTTCAAGAGGTTAGGCACCATCCCGTCCCATCGCCCTATCCCAGCTCCTTATCCTCACTTCCCTTCCATAGGCTGCTTAGTCATACCGACTTAGCGCTTTCTCCTGATAATTATCTTTACCGGGATGGTCTGATGGGAGAGGGAAGATTACCATCCACACCCACACATGTCTACACACCTGCTCACACCCACACATGTCTACACACCCGCTCACACCCACACATGTCTACACACCCGCACACACCCACACATGTCTACACACCTGCTCACACCCACACATGTCTACACACCTGCTTACACCCACACATGTCTACACACCTGCACCCACCCACACATGTCTACACACCTGCTCACACCCACACATGTCTACACACCTGCTTACACCCACACATGTCTACACACCTGCACACACCCACACGTCTCTACACCTGCTCACACCTCCCCCTCTCTCTCTCTCTTTGTCTCTCTCTCTCCCTCTCTCTCTCTCTCTCTCTCTCTCTCTCTCTCTCTCTCTCTCTCTCTCTCTCTCTCTCTCTCTCTCTCTCTCTCTCTCTCTCTCTCTCTCTCTCTCTCTCCCCCTCCCTCCCTCCCTCCCTCCCTCCCTCCCTCCCTCCCTCCCTCCCTCCCTCCCTCCCTCCCTCCCTCCCTCTCTCTCCCTCTCTCTCTCTCCCTCTCTCTCCCTCTCTCTCCCTCTCTCTCTCTCCCTCTCTCTCCCTCTCTCTCCCTCTCTCTCCCTCTCTCTCCCTCTCTCTCCCTCTCTCCCCCTCTCTCCCCCTCTCTCTCCCCCTCTCTCTCCCCCTCTCTCTCCCCCTCTCTCTCCCCCTCTCTCTCCCCCTCTCTCTCCCCCTCTCTCTCCCTCTCTCTCCCCCTCTCTCTCCCTCTCTCTCTGTCTCTCCCTCTCTCTCTGTCTCTCCCCCTCTCTCTCCCTCTCTCTCTCTCTCTCTCAAGAAGTCGAACAAGAAGACCTGAGCAAGAGTGAACACACTACCAGGCGCGGCTCTTGCGGAGAATGGAGCAGCGTGCAGAGGAAGCTAACCCACCATAGGGTCTAGCTCATAGGGTCTAGGGTCTAGACCCTATGCCATAGGGTCTAGTTCACCAGCACGCAGGAACCTGAAACTGGGCCTTAAGGACAATCTCCTTTTAGATGCTGGATTGGCTTCCTGGGGCCCATGCATTTAGGGGCTTCATCAGGGCTGGTTGTGGAGGTCTTCAGGGGGCTGTTAGGGCCCTCCACAGGGTGATTGGGGTCAACCTCCCTACCACGGGATTAATACCTTCTTGACTATCTTTCTCAGCTCGGTCTTGACTGCCTTTCTCAGCTCGGTCTCTTGCTTACCTTTCTCAGCTCGGTCTTGACTACCTTCCTCAGCTCGGTCTTGACTATCTTCCTCAGCTCGGTCTCTGGACTACCTTCCTCAGCTCAGTCTCTCGACTACCTTCCTCAGCTCGGTCTCTGGACTACCTTCCTCAGCTCGGTCTCTCGACTACCTTCCTCAGCTCGGTCTCTCGACTACCTTCCTCAGCAAGGTCTCTGGACTACCTTCCTCAGCTCGGTCTCTCGACTACCTTCCTCAGCTCGGTCTCTCGACTGCCTTCCTCAGCTCGGTCTCTCGACTGCCTTCCTCAGCTCGGTCTCTCGACTGCCTTCCTCAGCTCGGTCTCTCGACTGCCTTCCTCAGCTCGGTCTCTCGACTGCCTTCCTCAGCTCGGTCTCTCGACTGCCTTCCTCAGCAAGGTCTCTGGACTACCTTCCTCAGCTCGGTCTCTGGACTACCTTCCTCAGCTCGGTCTCTCGACTACCTTCCTCAGCTCAAGTCTCTGGACTACCTTCCTCAGCTCGGTCTCTCGACTACCTTTCTCAGCTCAAGTCTATTGCTTACACCAGCTTGCATTTCTCACCTTTTCCATGTTTCCGTTCCATTTCGCCATGTATAAAAATGCCCAACAGACCACTGGAACATTATCTAACACAGTGCACAGTTACAACCACAACAGACCACTGGAACATTATCTAACACAGTGCACAGTTACAAACCCATTAAGATTTAAACTTAGATTCAACAGAGCAGAAGAAGTTGTTAAACACATGAGACAAAATCTTACTGAAGCGACCATACGAGTCATAAATACTCATACTCCGCCCAAGTAAAACAGAAACAAGCAACACTTAGTGGGCCAGCCAGAGGCTTAGGGCCCGCCCAGTGGGCCAGCCAGAGGCTTAGGGCCCGCCCAGTGGGCCAGCCAGAGGCTTAGGGCCCGCCCAGTGTGCCAGCCAGAGGCTTAGGGCCCGCCCAGTGGGCCAGCCAGAGGCTTAGGACCCGCCCAGTGGGCCAGCCAGAGGCTTAGGGCCCGCCCAGTGGGCCAGCCAGAGGCTTAGGGGCCCGCCCAGTGGGCCAGCCAGAGGCTTAGGGCCCGCCCAGTGGGCCAGCCAGAGGCTTAGGACCCGCCCAGTGGGCCAGCCAGAGGCTTAGGGCCCGCCCAGTGGGCCAGCCAGAGGCTTAGGGCCCGCCCAGTGGGCCAGCCAGAGGCTTAGGGCCCGCCCAGTGGGCCAGCCAGAGGCTTAGGGGCCCGCCCAGTGGGCCAGCCAGAGGCTTAGGGCCCGCCCAGTGGGCCAGCCAGAGGCTTAGGACCCGCCCAGTGGGCCAGCCAGAGGCTTAGGGCCCGCCCAGTGGGCCGGCCAGAGGCTTAGGGCCCGCCCAGTGGGCCAGCCAGAGGCTTAGGGCCCGCCCAGTGGGCCAGCCAGAGGCTTAGGACCCGCCCAGTGGGCCAGCCAGAGGCTTAGGGCCCGCCCAGTGGGCCAGCCAGAGGCTTAGGGCCCGCCCAGTGGGCCAGCCAGAGGCTTAGGACCCGCCCAGTGGGCCAGCCAGAGGCTTAGGGCCCGCCCAGTGGGCCAGCCAGAGGCTTAGGGCCCGCCCAGTGGGCCAGCCAGAGGCTTAGGGCCCGCCCAGTGGGCCGGCCAGAGGCTTAGGGCCCGCCCAGTGGGCCAGCCAGAGGCTTAGGACCCACCCAGTGGGCCAGCCAGAGGCTTAGGGCCCGCCCAGTGGGCCAGCCAGAGGCTTAGGGCCCGCCCAGTGGGCCGGCCAGAGGCTTAGGGCCCGCCCAGTGGGCCAGCCAGAGGCTTAGGGCCCGCCCAGTGGGCCAGCCAGAGACTTAGGGGCCCGCCCAGTGGGCCAGCTAGAGGCTTAGGGCCCGCCCAGTGGGCCAGCCAGAGGCTTAGGGCCCGCCCAGTGGGCCAGCCAGAGGCTTAGGGGCCCGCCCAGTGGGCCAGCCAGAGGCTTAGGACCCGCCCAGTGGGCCCGCCAGAGGCTTAGGGCCCGCCCAGTGGGCCAGCCAAAGGCTTAGGGCCCGCCCAGTGGGCCAGCCAGAGGCTTAGGGCCCGCCCAGTGGGCCAGCCAGAGGCTTAGGACCCGCCCAGTGGGCCAGCCAGAGGCTTAGGGCCTGCCCAGTGGGCCAGCCAGAGGCTTAGGGCCCGCCCAGTGGGCCAGCCAGAGGCTTAGGGCCCGCCCAGTGGGCCAGCCAGAGGCTTAGGGCCCGCCCAGTGGGCCGGCCAGAGGCTTAGGGCCCGCCCAGTGGGCCAGCCAGAGGCTTAGGACCCACCCAGTGGGCCAGCCAGAGGCTTAGGGCCCGCCCAGTGGGCCAGCCAGAGGCTTAGGGCCCGCCCAGTGGGCCGGCCAGAGGCTTAGGGCCCGCCCAGTGGGCCAGCCAGAGGCTTAGGGCCCGCCCAGTGGGCCAGCCAGAGACTTAGGGGCCCGCCCAGTGGGCCAGCTAGAGGCTTAGGGCCCGCCCAGTGGGCCAGCCAGAGGCTTAGGGCCCGCCCAGTGGGCCAGCCAGAGGCTTAGGGGCCCGCCCAGTGGGCCAGCCAGAGGCTTAGGACCCGCCCAGTGGGCCCGCCAGAGGCTTAGGGCCCGCCCAGTGGGCCAGCCAAAGGCTTAGGGCCCGCCCAGTGGGCCAGCCAGAGGCTTTGGGCCCGCCCAGTGTGCCAGCCAGAGGCTTAGGGCCCGCCCAGTGGGCCAGCCAGAGGCTTAGGGCCCGCCCAGTGGGCCAGCCAGAGGCTTAGGGCCCGCCCAGTGGGCCAGCCAGAGGCTTAGGGGCCCGCCCAGTGGGCCAGCCAGAGGCTTAGGGCCCGCCCAGTGGGCCAGCCAGAGGCTTAGGGCCCGCCCAGTGGGCCAGCCAGAGGCTTAGGACCCGCCCAGTGGGCCAGCCAGAGGCTTAGGGCCCGCCCAGTGGGCCAGCCAGAGGCTTAGGGCCCGCCCAGTGGGCCAGCCAGAGGCTTAGGGCCCGCCCAGTGGGCCAGCCAGAGGCTTAGGGCCCGCCCAGTGGGCCAGCCAGAGGCTTAGAGCCCGCCCAGTGGGCCAGCCAGAGGCTTAGGGCCCGCCCAGTGGGCCAGCCAGAGGCTTAGGGCCCGCCCAGTGGGCCAGCCAGAGGCTTAGGGCCCGCCCAGTGGGCCAGCCAGAGGCTTAGGGGCCCGCGCAGGAATATCCCTGCATGAAAAAAAAGTATTCGCAGGTCATGTGTGTATATATATATATATATATATATATATATATATATATATATATATATATATATGAAACACATGTATACGTGTATATACATGATCTATTCATTACAGTCTCTCGTTTGACACTATGGTCGGAAGCTGGTCGGCCGATCGGACAGCATGCTGGACTTGTGATCCTGTGGTCCCGGGTTCGATCCCAGGCGCCGGCGAGAAACAATGGGCAGAGTTTCTTTCACCCTATGCCCCTGTTACCTAGCAGTAAAATAGGTACCTGGGGTGTTAGTCAGCTGTCACGGGCTGCTTCCTGGTGGGTGGAGGCCTGGTCGAGGACCGGGCCGCGGGGACACTAAAAAGCCCCGAAATCATCTCAAGATAACCTCAAGATGATACAAAAATGACTAAAACATGTTTCGTATACCGGTAGTGAGAGAACGGGAGGGAGGGAGAATGTGACGGAAGGGGGAAATGGGAGGGAGGGAGAACAGGAAGGAGGGAGGAAGGGCGGCGAAATGGGAGGGAGGACGAATGGGGAGGGAGGGAGATAGAATAGAGCCTGGGGAATAAGGGAGAGAGACAGACAGACAGCCTGTTTACCTGTCAGCTGCCCCTCGCGTGTCTAAACAGATAATATCTGTCTGCTAGTTTATCTGTATGAGATTAGAAGCCAAACGCTCGGGGCTAACCTCTCGCAGCGTGGTGACTGGTGGGGGTATGGAGAGCCTCAGAGGGTGGCCGGGGTCGGCCCCTATGCCACTCATGAAGAGCAATCCGCCTTCACAAAAACACGAATTGTATATATGAAATGTACGATCAACATCCGTAGAGTTGGTTACCGTTACCTGTGGCAGGTGGTAGCTAAATTATTTAGTGCTGTTAACACCCTACTGACTGGTGCCGACATACCAACTCACTCCTTTTATGATAATTGGCTGAGCAACAATGCTTACAATCTCATTAAACTTAACATTCCTTTTAAGTGCAATCTACCTGTCTCTGATATTCCTCTTTATCTGTGCCCCACTATTGAAGTATCATACACACCTGTCACCAAGAGAGGTAATGAGAATCTTGCTCTTCTCAAAGCTGTCACTCTTGAAACAATTGCCTCCTCCATCGAGAGTTTAAGATCTCACGAGCACTGTGTCTACACCGACGGCTCAGTCCAGTCTTCTACTGGACAGACTGGAGCAGCATGTAGGTTTTATAGAAATAATATTTGCACAAAGACTGTCAGTATCAGGTTAAACAACTGGCTGACCTCGACACAAGCAGAACTAGCAGCATTACACCTAGCTACCAGTACATTAAAAACCATTGGAGGAGGAATAATATTTTGTGATTCAAAGTCTGCTCTTCAAGCAATCGAAAACTTCTCCTGGAAGATCGACAGCAAGAACCTCATACTCCCAATTATAAATGACCTAATTGATGCACAGAGTAAAGGGTCTCGAATCTCCTTTGTATGGATACCTTCACACATAAATATAACCCATCATAATGAGACAGACATTGCAGCCAAATTAGCGTGTAACAAGTTTGAAGTTGAATTAGATCTAGGTATCCCCATCTCAGCTGTCAAAACTGTATTGGTCCAAACACTCAGGTCTGATAGGAAAGAACTTACTGACTCCCAACGACCTGAAAGTACTAGTATAAAAAGCTATGATTTGTTCAGATTTGAAACCTATATCTATGGACAGCACAAAACGTCCACTAGACTGTGCGACACAGTGGTTGCCAGGGTCAGGTTGGGTTACCGTTACCTGTGGCAGGTGGCTACCGTTACCTGTGGCAGGTGGCTACCGTTACCTGTGGCAGGTGGCTACCGTTACCTGAGGCAGGTGGCTACCGTTACCTGTGGCAGGTGGCTACCGTTACCTATGGCAGGTGGCTACCGTTACCTGCGGCAGGTGGCTACCGTTACCTGTGGCAGGTGGCTACCGTTACCTGAGGCAGGTGGCTACCGTTACCTGTGGCAGGTGGCTACCGTTACCTGTGGCAGGTGGCTACCGTTACCTGTGGCAGGTGGCTACCGTTACCTGTGGCAGGTGGCTACCGTTACCTGCGGCAGGTGGCTACCGTTACCTGTGGCAGGTGGCTACCGTTACCTGAGGCAGGTGGCTACCGTTACCTGTGGCAGGTGGCTACCGTTACCTGTGGCAGGTGGCTACCGTTACCTGTGGCAGGTGGCTACCGTTACCTGTGGCAGGTGGCTACCGTTACCTGTGGCAGGTGGCTACCGTTACCTGCGGCAGGTGGCTACCGTTACCTGCGGCAGGTGGCTACCGTTACCTGCGGCAGGTAGCTACCGTTACCTATGGCAGGTGACTACCGTTACCTGCGGCAGGTGGCTACCGTTACCTGCGGCAGGTGGCTACCGTTACCTGCGGCAGGTGGCTACCGTTACCTATGGCAGGTGGCTACCGTTACCTGTGGCAGGTGGCTACCGTTACCTGTGGCAGGTGGCTACCGTTACCTGTGGCAGGTGGCTACCGTCCGTTACCTGTAGCAGGTGGCCTCAGGTAATGTAGTGATGTAGATAGTGTATAGTGAGAATGGTTACAGGGATGAGGCATATGTGGATAGAGACGGCGCGTGTCAGAGTGTGTGGGAGGGTGTGTGTGGGAGTGTGTGTGTGTGTGTGGGAGTGTGTGTGTGGGAGAGGCCTGGGTGTAGGTCTCCCCGGGCACTGCCGGGTACCCCCCAGTAGGGAGGGAGGGGGGAATATATCAATCAATATATTCCATTCGCGTCTTTACACAGTTGCAAATACCTGGACAAAACATGCAACATAAACACACAGGCCATCAATTAGGCTTTGTCCAACACTCAATCAAACGAGGGTTGTCAACAGGGAAGTTCTGTAACATTTCCAACACGAGAGAGAGGGAGAGGGAGAGAGAGGGTGAGAGGGAGAAGGAGGGAGGGTGAGAGGGAGAAGGAGGGAGGGTGAGAGGGAGAAGGAGGGAGGGTGAGAGGGAAAAGGAAGGGTGAGAGGGAGAGGGAGGGAATTTAGGTAGGAAATAGGACTTAGGAAAAGAGTGAGGAAGGAGAATAAGGGTAAGGGAGGTAGGAAGTGAGAGAGAGAGAGAGAGAGAGAGAGAGAGAGAGAGAGAGAGAGAGAGAGAGAGAGAGAGAGAGAGAGAGAGAGAGAGAGAGAGAGAGAAAGAGAAACGCTCTCTATCCCCTCACGGGGATGGTGGACGCTCTCTATCCCCTCACGGGGATGGTGGACGCTCTCTATCCCCTCACGGGGATGGTGGACGCTCTCTATCCCCTCACGGGGATGGTGGACGCTCTCTATCCCCTCACGGGGATGGTGGACGCTCTCTATCCTCTCACGGGGGGTGGTGGACGCTCTCTATCCCTTCACGGGGGAGGTGGACGCTCTCTATCCCCTCACGGGGGAGGTGGACGCTCTCTATCCCCTCACGGGGGAGGTGGACGTTCTCTATCCCCTCACGGGGGTGGTAGACGCTCTCTATCCCCTCACGGGGGAGGTGGACGCTCTCTATCCCCTCACGGGGGTGGTGGACGCTCTCTATCCCCTCACGGGGATGGTGGACGCTCTCTATCCCCTCACGGGGGTGGTGGACGCTCTCTTTCCCCTCACGGGGGAGGTGGACGCTCTCTATCCCCTCACCGGGATGGTGGACGCTCTCTATCCTCTCACGGGGATGGTGGACGCTCTCTATCCCCTCACGGGGGTGGTGGACGCTCTCTATCCCCTCACGGGGGAGGTGGACGCTCTCTATCCCCTCACGGGGGTGGTGGACGCTCTCTATCCCCTCACGGGGGTGGTGGACGCTCTCTATCCCCTCACGGGGGTGGTGGACGCTCTCTATCCCCTCACGGGGGAGGTGGACGCTCTCTATCCCCTCACGGGGGTGGTGGACGCTCTCTATCCCCTCACGGGGGTGGTGGACGCTCTCTATCCCCTCACGGGGGTGGTGGACGCTCTCTATCCCCTCACGGGGGAGGTGGACGCTCTCTATCCCCTCACGGGGGAGGTGGACGCTCTCTATCCCCTCACGGGGGTGGTGGACGCTCTCTATCCCCTCACGGGGGTGGTGGACGCTCTCTATCCCCTCACGGGGGTGGTGGACGCTCTCTATCCCCTCACGGGGGTGGTGGACGCTCTCTATCCCCTCACGGGGGTGGTGGACGCTCTCTATCCCCTCACGGGGGTTGTGGACGCTCTCTATCCTCACACGGGGGAGGTGGACGCTCTCTATCCCCTCACGGGGGAGGTGGACGCTCTATCCTCTCACGGGGGAGGTGGACGCTCTCTATCCCCTCACGGGGGAGGTGGACGCTCTCTATCCCCTCACGAGGGTGGTGGACGCTCTCTATCCCCTCACGGGGGAGGTGGACGCTCTCTATCCCCTCACGGGGGTGGTGGACGCTCTCTATCCCCTCACTGGGGTGGTGGACGCTCTCTATCCCCTCACGAGGGTGGTGGACGCTCTCTATCCCTTCACGGGGGAGGTGGACGCTCTCTATCCTCTCACGAGGGTGGTGGACGCTCTCTATCCCCTCACGGGGGAGGTGGACGCTCTCTATCCCCTCACGGGGGTGGTGGACGCTCTCTATCCCCTCACGGGGGTGGTGGACGCTCTCTATCCCCTCACGGGGGAGGTGGACGCTCTCTATCCCCTCACGGGGGTGGTGGACGCTCTCTATCCCCTCACGGGGGTGGTGGACGCTCTCTATCCCCTCACGGGGGAGGTGGACGCTCTATCCCCTCACGGGGGAGGTGGACGCTCTCTATCCCCTCACGGGGGAGGTGGACGCTCTCTATCCCCTCACGGGGGAGGTGGACGCTCTCTATCCCCTCACGGGGGAGGTGGACGCTCTCTATCCCCTCACGGGGGTGGTGGACGCTCTCTATCCCCTCACGGGAGTGGTGGACGCTCTCTATCCCCTCACGGGGGAGGTGGACGCTCTCTATACCTCACACACACCTGAGACCCATAATTAATGTTGTTGTCGTGGTTCATATGTGTGGTGCTGCTGCTCCACACACACACCTGACCTGTGTCTCATATACCTGGCTCGTGTGTACCACACTCACTCACACACCTGTCTCTCACACACCTGACTCGTGTGTATCACTCTCACTCACATACCTGACCTGTGAGTATCACACAGCTAACCTGTTCAAAACACACGTGACCTGGGTCTCATATACCCGAGCTGTTTCCACATGTGACCTGTGACCTGCACACACACCTGACCTGCCCACACCTGACTCCCTACACGACTATCAGCCTTGCTGTAACTGTTTTAATTAAACTATTCTGATGTACGAATTGTCCGTCGACTGTGGCGTGGGCTTGGGGGAGGGGGGGGGGGTGTTATGAAGGAGAGAGGAGAAGGGGGGGAAAGGGGATAGAGGAGGGATAGAGGGGGTGTAAGGGGGGATAGAGAAAGAGTAATACTGTGGGTGGATAGTGAAGTGCTTCATAAATCACCGAGACAGACAGATAGGCTAGTAGGTCCACTGGTCCTTCCGTTGGGATAATTGAATTCAACATTTTTAACTCTCTTCCCCCTTCACACTGTTTAGGAATGTTATACATTTTTCCTGGTCGCAGCTCGCGCGTGCAGCTGACACGCAACTGTCGCACGCGCGTGCAGCTGACACGCAACTGTCGCACGCGCGTGAATAATAATGAATAACTTCGGGTGAAACACAAGAGCCTAACATTGTCAATTAGCAGAAGGAAAAAATTAAGTGATTTTTCCGAATGTTTTGATGATTTAGTCTGGAGATTTGTTCTCTTTCCGCGTCGGGTGTCACGGGTCGGGGTGTGTCACGGGTCGGGGTGTCACGGGTCGGGGTGTCACGGGTCGGGGTGTCACGGGTCGGGGTGTCACGGGTCGGGGTGTCACGGGTCGGGGTGTCACGGGTCGGGGTGTGTCACGGGTCGGGGTGTCACGGGTCGGGGTGTCACGGGTCGGGGTGTCACGGGTCGGGGTGTCACGGGTCGGGGTGTCACGGGTCGGGGTGTCACGGGTCGGGGTGTGTCACGGGTCGGGGTGTCACGGGTCGGGGTGTCACGGGTCGGGGTGTCACGGGTCGGGGTGTCACGGGTCGGGGTGTCACGGGTCGGGGTGTCACGGGTCGGGGTGTCACGGGTCGGGGTGTGACATCTTAAGATGGGGTGAAGCCGTCGCTACGAGAAGTCTAGGTGTGGTAACAGCTCTCGCTTACGTTTGGTTCCGTATTGCTACACATGGCACCATACTGCCTACCTGTTGTAGCACCTTTGCTACCTGTTGCAGTGTCTTTGCTACCTGTTGCAGTGTCTTTGCTACCTGTTGCAGTGTCTTTGCTACCTGTTGCAGCACATTTGCTACCTGTTGCAGCACATTTGCTGCCTGTTGCATCTTTGCTACCTGTTGCAGTGTCTTTGCTACCTGTTGCAGTACCTTTGGTACCTGTTGCAGTACCTTTCGTACCTGTTGCAGTACTTTTGCTACCTGTTGCAGTACCTTTGGTACCTGTTGCAGTACCTTTGGTACCTGTTGCAGTACCTTTGGTACCTGTTGCAGTACTTTTGCTACCTGTTGCAGTACCTTTGGTACCTGTTGCAGTACCTTTGGTACCTGTTGCAGTACCTTTGCTACCTGTTGCAGTACCTTTGCTACCTGTTGCAGCATCTTTGCTACCTGTTGCATTACCTTTGCTACCGGTTGCATTACCTTTGCTACCTGTTGCAGTACCTTTGCTACCTGTTGCAGTGTCTTTGCTACCTGTTGCAGCACCTTTGCTACCTGTTGCGGTACCTTTGCTACCTGTTGCAGTGTCTTTGCTACCTGTTGCAGCACCTTTGCTACCTGTTGCATTACCTTTGCTACCTGTTGCAGCACCTTTGCTACCTGTTGCATTACCTTTGCTACCTGTTGCAGTACCTTTGCTACCTGTTGCAGTGTCTTTGCTACCTGTTGCAGCACCTTTGCTACCTGTTGCAGCACCTTTGCTACCTGTTGCATTACCTTTGCTACCTGTTGCAGTACCTTTGCTACCTGTTGCAGTGTCTTTGCTACCTGTTGCAGCACCTTTGCTACCTGTTGCATTACCTTTGCTACCTGTTGCAGTGTCTTTGCTACCTGTTGCAGCACCTTTGCTACCTGTTGCATTACCTTTGCTACCTGTTGCAGTACCTTTGCTACCTGTTGCAGTGTCTTTGCTACCTGTTGCAGCACCTTTGCTACCTGTTGCATTACCTTTGCTACCTGTTGCATTACCTTTGCTACCTGTTGCAGTGTCTTTGCTACCTGTTGCGGTACCTTTGCTACCTGTTGCAGTAGGGCTGGTAGCCGGGACTGAGGGCTGGTAGCCGTCACTGAGGGCTGGTAGCCGTCACTGAGGGCTGGTAGCCAGGACTGAGGGCTGGTAGCCGTCACTGAGGGCTAGTAGCCAGGACTGAGGGCTGGTAGCCAGGACTGAGGGCTGGTAGCCAGGACTGAGGGCTGGTAGCCAGGACTGAGGGCTGGTAGCCAGGACTGAGGGCTGGTAGCCAGGACTGAGGGCTGGTAGCCAGGACTGAGGGCTGGTAGCCAGGACTGAGGGCTGGTAGCCAGGACTGAGGGCTGGTAGCCAGGACTGAGGGCTGGTAGCCAGGACTGAGGGCTGGTAGCCAGGACTGAGGGCTGGTAGCCAGGACTGAGGGCTGGTAGCCAGGACTGAGGGCTGGTAGCCGTCACTGAGGGCTGGTAGCCAGGACTGAGGGCTGGTAGCCAGGACTGAGGGCTGGTAGCCGTCACTGAGGGCTGGTAGCCAGGACTGAGGGCTGGTAGCCAGGACTGAGGGCTGGTAGCCAGGACTGAGGGCTGGTAGCCAGGACTGAGGGCTGGTAGCCAGGACTGAGGGCTGGTAGCCAGGACTGAGGGCTGGTAGCCAGGACTGAGGGCTGGTAGCCGTCACTGAGGGCTGGTAGCCAGGACTGAGGGCTGGTAGCCAGGACTAAGGGCTGGTAGCCAGGACTGAGGGCTGGTAGCCAGGACTGAGGGCTGGTAGCCAGGACTGAGGGCTGGTAGCCGTCACTGAGGGCTGGTAGCCAGGACTGAGGGCTGGTAGCCAGGACTGAGGGCTGGTAGCCAGGACTGAGGGCTGGTAGCCAGGACTGAGGGCTGGTAGCCAGGACTGAGGGCTGGTAGCCAGGACTGAGGGCTGGTAGCCGTCACTGAGGGCTGGTAGCCGGGACTGAGGGCTGGTAGCCAGGACTGAGGGCTGGTAGCCAGGACTGAGGGCTGGTAGCCAGGACTGAGGGCTGGTAGCCAGGACTGAGGGCTGGTAGCCGTCACTGAGGGCTGGTAGCCAGGACTGAGGGCTGGTAGCCAGGACTGAGGGCTGGTAGCCAGGACTGAGGGCTGGTAGCCAGGACTGAGGGCTGGTAGCCGGGGCTGAGGGCTGGTAGCCGTCACTGAGGGCTGGTGGCCGTCACTGAGGGCTGGTAGCCGTCACTGAGGGCTGGTAGCCGTCACTGAGGGGCTACCAGCCCTCATCACCGGTATACCATCAATAACGTCCACTGAGACAGGGATTGACGTTACTTAAATATTCCGTTTGTATTGTGCACTAACCCATTAGTCAAACCGGTTTGGCCACGCTCGCCCCCCCCCCCCCCCCCCTCCGCTTCAAGATGAACTATCTATCAAAATTAAAATTACGTTTTATATATATATTTATGTGTGTGTGTGTGTGTGTGTGTGTGTGTGTGTGTGTGTGTGTATGTGTATGTGTATGTGTGTGTGTGTGTGTGTGTGTGTGTGTGTGTGTGTGTGTGTGTGAATCACGAAAATTAACACGTGCAGAAAAATGTCACAATGTGACATTTGCCTCTTCAAAAAACGTTCCATTTTTTGTATAAACATTAAATATTTTTTTTCTTGCTTGCGTTTTTACATTAGGCAATCAAGCAATCAAATATTTAAGGAAATAATTCCAATGGCCTGTTAGACACGGACTGTGGAACTACCAAGGTCGCTAAGGAGCACTGACAGAGCGGCAAACGCCATTCAGTGAACAAATCCACAAGGGCCGTGACGAGGATTCGAACCTGCGAACCTCACAGCAAATCATGAGAAACCATTATGTGGATAGTTATCTATCTATTTGAGACGGACTGAAATCATCACAAATATCTATCACAGTATGATCTATTCTCAGGTCTTACGGTTCCTGTAAAAGTCTACATGTAAACTGGCAAGTAAACCTTTGTCGTAAACAGAGATTATTCTCAAGTTATAACGTCACTGTATTACACATCGTTGATATAAGGTATACAAAGTGTATGCTGAAAACGGTTTCGTTGAATAATTTTGTTTTTTTGTAAACGGAATTCTCGGGTACATTGAAATAGTTTTCGACTTTAATTTTTCATATTATCGTTAATAATACTGTATTAACGTAACCAAACGTAATGAAACCTAACTTAACCAAACCTTAACCTAAAGTAACGTTAAACTAACCTAATTAAGGATAGAGTAGATAATAGCACTAATTATGTAATCGTTTCCAATCTATTCCCTTGAGCAGATCTCCCTGAGGACAGATAGAAATATTGGAACAAATAACTCTACATGTGAAAGAAATAATTCACATATGAAAGAAATAATTCACATATGAAAGAAATAATTCACCATTAACGATTCACCATTACTAACTACTTTTTTTTCACACCACACACACCCCCAGGAAGCAGCCCGTGACAGCTGACTAACTCCCAGGTACCTATTTACTGCTAGGTAACAGGGGCATTCAGGGTGAGAGAAACTTTGCCCATTTGTTTCTGTCTGGTGCGGAGGAATCGAACCCGCGCCACAGAATTACGAGTCCTGCGCGCTGTCCACCAGGCTTCCAGGCCCCCGTGTGTGTGTGTGTGTGTGTGTGTGTGTGTGTGTGTGTGTGTGTGTGTGTGTGTGTGTGTGTGTGTGTGTGTGTGTGTGAGAGAGGGACGGTATTGCGCCTCACTCTGCGCACGTGACGGCGCGCAGGCGTCTGCGCGCCATCATGGAGTCCTTCAGCTGTTTTTGGCTGACATTGTCCAGCGTTCGAAATATTATCCGTCCATATATATATTATATAAGTGAAGAGAGCACAAGGTGTTTTGTTATGGTCATTTAGCAAGCTGCTAAAGGTAGCCACCTCGGCGCCATAACTCTCCATCCCGGGCGTCACCTGGTTGATGGGGTTCTGGGAGTTCTTCTACTCCCCAAGCCCGGCCCGAGGCCAGGCTTGACTTGTGAGAGTATGGTCCACCAGGCTGTTGCTTGGAGCGGCCTGCAGGCCCACATATACCTGCTTGATGGGGTTCTGGGAGTTCTTCTACTGCCCAAGCCCGGCCCGAGGCCAGGCTTGACTTGTGAGAGTTTGGTCCACCAGGCTGTTGCTTGGAGCGGCCCGCAGGCCCACATATACCTGGTTGATGGGGTTCTGGGAGTTCTTCTACTGCCCAAGCCCGGCCCGAGGCCAGGCTTGACTTGTGAGAGTTTGGTCCACCAGGCTGTTGCTTGGAGCGGCCCGCAGGCCCACATATACCTGGTTGACGGGGTTCTGGGAGTTCTTTTACTCCCCAAGCCCGGCCCGAGGCCAGGCTTGGCTTGTGAGAGTTTGGTCCACCAGGCTGTTGCTTGGAGCGGCCCGCAGGCCCACATATACCTGGTTGATGGGGTTCTGGGAGGTCTTCTACTGCCCAAGCCCGGCCCGAGGCCAGGCTTGGCTTGTGAGAGTTTGGTCCACCAGGCTGTTGCTTGGAGCGGCCCGCAGGCCCACATATACCTGCTTGATGGGGTTCTGGGTGTTCTTCTACTCCCCAAGCCCGGCCCGAGGCCAGGCTTGACTTGTGAGAGTTTGGTCCACCAGGCTGTTGCTTGGAGCGGCCCGCAGGCCCACATATACCTGGTTGATGGGGTTCTGGGAGTTCTTCTACTCCCCAAGCCCGGCCCGAGGCCAGGCTCGACTTGTGAGAGTTTGGTCCACCAGGCTGTTGCTTGGAGCGGCCCGCAGGCCCACATATACCTGGTTGATGGGGTTCTGGGAGTTCTTCTACTCCCCAAGCCCGGCCCGAGGCCAGGCTCGACTTGTGAGAGTTTGGTCCACCAGGCTGTTGCTTGGAGCGGCCCGCAGGCCCACATATACCTGGTTGATGGGGTTCTTGGAGTTCTTCTACTCCCCAAGCCCGGCCCGAGGCCAGGCTTGACTTGTGAGAGTTTGGTCCACCAGGCTGTTGCTTGGAGCGGCCCGCAGGCCCACATATACCTGGTTGATGGGGTTCTGGGAGTTCTTCTACTCCCCAAGCCCGGCCCGAGGCCAGGCTTGACTTGTGAGAGTTTGGTCCACCAGGCTGTTGTTTGGAGCGGCCCGCGGCGTCCCCCCCCCCCCCCCACCCATGGCGTCAAAAGTATATACGTCGCTGTCTAAATTCCTATAAATCAGGAACAGTATCGTAAATCTCTCAAAGTTCACTAAGGTAAAGGAACACTTAGCCGTGCTTATTGAACTCTTGTTATGTAAAAAAAAAAAAAAAAAATTAAATTACTAAACCTTCTTGCGAACACAAAAATAAAAAGCCTAGCCTATGACACCAAAAATGAATGTAATTCGCATTCAGAAACAAATGAATGTGATATTACCGCTTAAACGCGGGAGTTTTGTATAAATGTATAAACCTCCCTCTTCGAATGCATCTTGTTGGGATTGAGTACTACAGATGTTGGAGGTAGCATGCTTGGAACCGATGCTCTTTTGTTTATGATCTTGTTGATAATATTTCATGTACCTGATAATTGTTTTGTTGTTATTGGCTGAGAATAAAATCATGTGCACGAAGACTATTTCTCTTGAGCCTTCGATCATAACACAACTGAAATTAACGATAATGTTACCGTAAATGTCGGTAAATCAACTTTAATGACATCAGTAAGGTTTAAAACGCCCACAAAATTGCCTTGTACCATGTCGAACACGAACCCCACAAGGTAACCAGGGACCAGATTCACGAAAGCATTTACGCAAATACTTACGAACCTGTACATCTTTTCTCAATCTTTGGCGGCTTTGTTTACAATTATTAAACAGTTAATGAGCTCCGAAGCACCAGGAGGCTGTTTATAACAATAACAACAGTTGACTGACAAGTTTTCATGCTTGTAAACTGTTTAATAAATGTAACCAAAGCCGTCAAAGATTGAAAAAAGATGTACAGGTTCGTAAGTGCTTTCGTGAATCTGGCCCCTGTACATCTTTTCTCAATCTTTGGCGGCTTTGTTTACAATTATTAAACAGTTAATGAGCTCCGAAGCACCAGGAGGCTGTTTATAACAATAACAACAGTTGATTGGCAAGTTTTCATGCTTGTAAACTGTTTAATAAATGTAACCAAAGCCGTCAAAGATTGAAAAAAGATGTACAGGTTCGTAAGTGCTTTCGTGAATCTGGCCCCTGGTTCAGTACTAGCAGATCAGTGCTAGAAAACCCGTAAGGTCTAAGATGACCTAGTAACCTAGAAGAAAGTCTCAGGATGATCAGCCAAGTATACAATATTATCCTAGAAGAGGCGGAACGAAGCCTATTAAAAAATCCCAGAAGACCTCTGTGGGTAAAGTACCATTGTCAGATGACCTGTAAGATACCTTAATACACGTAATAGGAAATCAATTCTTCTTACATGACTTAAACTAGCACCAAGTCCTAGAAAACCCGTTGAATAAGCTAGTATGTATATATATATATATATATATATATATATATATATATATATATATATATATATATATATATATATATATATATATATACATATATATATATACACGAAGCATAGAATACAAAATCACAATATGTTAAAATGCATATAGTTAGTTACATAGAAAATATAAAACAGTGTTCAACGAACTTGTTCCTGCTCTCCTGGGGTCGTTGGGGCTCTAGTTGTTCTGGTATAATTCCTGTAAACACTTAAAAAAAATTCAGAATCAATACAGAAATGAATTTTGACCTTGAGACATGCTTGTAGTAGTACTGTACTGTACTGTACACTCAGAGTAGACACGTGTAGTACACACTGAGCTCAACAGGTGTTACTGGGGGGGTGTAGGGGTGGTGGGTTGCTGGGGGCCACCACCCCCCTTCCCCCAACTGGTGTACTGGGGACAATGGGGGGGGGCATCAAGCAGGGCCAACTAGGGTAGCATGCAAAAGCGGACGTGAATAGTGCGGCCAAAATGGTTTGAGGGCCTCCCTAAATCCTTCCCCTTTCCCTTCTCTCTAAGCGTTCTCGGTCACTGACTGTCCTCTTACTACCCATATCTCTCTCACACACACTTTTTTTTTGTCTCTCTCTCATTCTCAGTCTCTCAGTCTCTCTCTCTCTCTCATTCTCTCTTTATCTCTCTATCTCCCCCCTCTCTGTCTCTGACTCGCTCTCTCTCTCTCTCTCTCTCTCTCTCTCTCTCTCTCTCTCTCTCTCTCTCTCTCTCTCTCTCTCACTCACTCTCTCTCACTCTCTCTCTCTCTCACTCTCTCTCACTCACTCTCTCTCTCTCTCACTCTCTCACTCTCTCTCCTAGCTTTCTTCAAGGTACCATGCAGATGGTATCGTCCCTTCTCCATTTCCACACTGGCTACCCTATTATTTATATTCCTGACTTCCCCCCCTGTTCCAGCAGGATGCTCCTTCTTGACCAATAAGGCTCTCTTCCTGCCCCTCCTGCTCCTCCTCCTCCTGCCCTTCCTCCTCCTGCTCCTCCTCCTCCTCCTTGCCCAACATGCTCCTGAGCGGCGCGGTCTTAATCCTACCTTTACTGGCGCCATCCGGGCCCCTCAGTATGGTGCATTCCTCTATGTTTCCGTAGGGTTGGAAGAGCTGCCGTACATCCTCTTCTGTCTGTTGCTTACTTAGCATCCCAACGAACAATTTTCTGTCCTCTGAAATGACGAGAGGAACCCTGTTGTAGTTCTTCAGGCGCTGGCTCACTCTACAATTATGTTCACATTATCCTTTTTTTTATCATTTTTATGATTTTTGGGGGTTCCAACTTGAGATTTGCTTAATGTAAGACAAATGAAAACCTGTATGATGATTGGATACAAGAGGGAATGAGGTTTTGAAACTGATCTCTTTTAAGATCAGTTTGACCGTCATAGACTCTCTGTCTCTCTGTCTCTCTCTCTCTCTCTACTGAAATTCAAGCGTCCAACTAACGGCTATGGTCATTGAACAAGATTATCTGAAGGGGGGAGGGGTTTTTTTTTGTCCTTGTATTCTCTATCTGACTCCTCGAAAAATCGACTCGGCAGCCAGTTAAAAAAAGTACATCAAATTGCCAAGAATCTGTAACGTGGTGGTCATGACTCCGAGAAGAGGATATAGCAGCTCTTTTGTGTGTGTGGGGTTTTTTTTTTTTTTTTAGTGTCATTCGGCACACTAAATATCTACATGAGATTCACCCATAAAAAATTAAAAAAAAGAACAAAGGAAAAAAAACAGAGGTTTAATAAAAAAAAAAACCTTGTAAACCCCAAAAAAATATCACGGATACTGTTGTGTGACGGATAATCTTAGTGAATGCGGAGGAGAGGCTGCGAGGGGTGAAAAATTCTGTATTCCAAGTTCAGAAAAGCATAATGTACTAATTACTCAAAATAAGATAAAAAAAAATGGGTTAGGTGGGTGGGTGGGGGGAAGGTGAAAGGGGGAGGGGGGGGGGAGGGTAGTTTGTAAAATAATTTACCTCATTTCTAAATACTGAAAAAATGCCACAAAATGTACAAATATTAGAGGTAAGATAAAATTGGGGGGGTGGGGGGGTGGGGGGGGGGAACGGAGGTTAGATTGATAAATTGGGAATAAAGAATGAATCGATAATGAAGGATGGATACAAAAATAAGTGGATGAAGAGGGGAGGAAGTGATAAAGTGATGGATATCAGAGATAGTGTGTGTATGTGTATATATATATATATATATATATATATATATATATATATATATATATATGTCGTACCTAATAGCCAGAACTCACTTCTCAGCCTACTATGCAAGGCCCAATTTGCCTAATAAGCCAAGTTTTCCTGAATTAATATATTTTCTCTGATTTTTTTCTTATGAAATGATAAAGCTACACATTTCATTATGTATTGGGTCAATTTTTTTTTATTGGAGTTAAAATTAACGTAGATATATGACCGAACCTAACCAACCCCACCTAACTTAACCTAACCTAACCTAACCTATTTCTATAGGTTAGGTTAGGTAGCAGAAAAAGTTAGGTTAGGTTAGGTAGTCGAAAAACAATTAATTCATGAAAACTTGGCTTATTAGGCAAATCGGGCCTTGCATAGTAGGCTGAGAAGTGCGTTCTGGCTACTAGGTACGACATATATATATATATATATATATATATATATATATATATATATATATATATATATATATATATATATATCCATCACGTGAGTGGTCTCCAAGACTATTGTAGCCGCCTTGAAGCCTAGTGGAGCGTTGTGTGAAATATATGTCACCCATTATTATTTGTATTAGGATTTTTAATTTGTATTATTATTATTATTATTAAAATTTTCATTATTTTTATTATTATTTATTTTATTATTTACTGAATTAACTTTCTACAGCCTCATCATCCAAGGTCCGGAAATTTTTTGAGAAATGTACGATGTTAACTTTGTGCCGTAGGCCTACAGCTCAGCACTCAAGTCATGTGAGTTCCTGTGCATTGACGGGTCTTGTTTACACCTGTCACTCATTGTTACTCAAATTCATTTTACTCTTTTGTAAATCATTGTTTACCTAAATGGTCTGCATAAGGCACGTTGAGTTTACAAGTTCCAGGAATACTGAGTAAACTACTGGAGTCATTCATATATTTCTTACACGAATTCTATGGCAGGTTTACTTCTCACAGCGCCCTGATAAGGGGGAGAGTCCTCCCTTCCATAGCCAGGGTGAAGTATATGGGATGGGGGGCCCAGGCTTCCCTTCCATGGCCAGGGTGAAGTATATGGGATGGGGGCCCAGGCAACCCTTCCATGGCCAGGGTGAAGTATATGGGATGGGGGCCCAGGCTTCCCTTCCATAGCCAGGGTGAAGTATAAGGGATGGGGGCCCAGGCTTCTCTTCCACGGCCAGGGTGTAGCATATGGGATGGGGGCCCAGGCTTCTCTTCCACGGCCAGGGTGAAGTATATGGGATGGGGGGCCCAGGCTTCCCTTTCACGGCCAGGGTGCAGCATATGGGATGGGGGCCCAGGCTTCCCTTCCATGGCCAGGGTGCAGTATATGGGATGGGGGCCCAGGCTTCTCTTCCATGGCCAGGGTGAAGTATATGGGATGGGGGCCCAGGCTTCTCTTCCATGGCCAGGGTGAAGTATATGGGATGGGGGGCCCAGGCTTCCCTTTCACGGCCAGGGTGCAGCATATGGGATGGGGGCCCAGGCTTCCCTTCCATGGCCAGGGTGCAGTATATGGGATGGGGGCCCAGGCTTCTCTTCCATGGCCAGGGTGAAGTATATGGGATGGGGGCCCAGGCTTCTCTTCCACGGCCAGGGTGCAGCATATGGGATGGGGGCCCAGGCTTCTCTTCCATGGCCAGGGTGAAGTATATGGGATGGGGGGCCCAGGCTTCCCTTTCACGGCCAGGGTGCAGCATATGGGATGGGGGCCCAGGCTTCCCTTCCATGGCCAGGGTGAAGTATATGGGATGGGGGGCCCAGGCTTCCCTTCCATGGCCAGGGTGAAGTATATGGGATGGGGGGCCCAGGCTTCCCTTCCATGGCCAGGGTGAAGTATATGGGATGGGGGCCCAGGCTTCCCTTTCACGGCCAGGGTGCAGCATATGGGATGGGGGCCCAGGCTTCCCTTCCATAGCCAGGGTGAAGTATATGGGATGGGGGGCCCAGGCTTCTCTTCCACGGCCAAAGTGCAGCATATGAGATGGGGGCCCAGGCTTCTCTTCCACGGCCAGGGTGAAGTATATGGGATGGGGGCCCAGGCTTCCCTTCCACGGCCAGGGTGCAGCATATGGGATGGGGGCCCAGGCTTCTCTTCCACGGCCAGGGTGCAGCATATGGGATGGTGACTGTAGAGGCTGATGGGCCTTAGTGACTCTGTAGAGGCTGATGGGCCTTAGTGTCTCTGTAGAGACTGATGGGCCTTAGTGACTCTGTAGAGACTGATGGGCCTTAGTGACTCTGTAGAGGCTGATGGGCCTTAGTGACTCTGTAGAGGCTGATGGGCCTTAGTGACTCTGTAGAGGCTGATGGGCCTTAGTGACTCTGTAGAGGCTGATGGGCCTTAGTGACTCTGTAGAGGCTGATGGGCCTTAGTGACTCTGTAGAGGCTGATGGGCCTTAGTGACTCTGTAGAGACTGATGAGCCTTAGTGACTCTGTAGAGACTGATGAGCCTTAGTGACTCTGTAGAGGCTGATGGGCATTAGTGACTCTGTAGAGGCTGATGAGCCTTAGTGGCTCTGTAGAGGCTGATGGGCCTTAGTGACTCTGTAGAGGATGATGGGCCTTAGTGTCTCTGTAGAGGCTGATGGGCCTTAGTGACTCTGTAGAGGCTGATGGGCCTTAGTGTCTCTGTAGAGGCTGATGGGCCTTAGTGTCTCTGTAGAGGCTGATGGGCCTTAGTGTCTCTGTAGAGGCTGATGGGCCTTAGTGTCTCTGTAGAGGCTGATGGGCCTTAGTGTCTCTGTAGAGGCTGATGGGCCTTAGTGTCTCTGTAGAGGCTGATGGGCCTTAGTGTCTCTATAGAGGCTGATGGGCCTTAGTGACTCTGTAGAGGCTGATGGGCCTTAGTGTCTCTATAGAGGCTGATGGGCCTTAGTGACTCTGTAGAGGCAGATGGGCCTTAGTGTCTCTATAGAGGCAGATGGGCCTTAGTGTCTCTATAGAGGCTGATAAGTCTTAGTGACTGTAGAGGCTGATGGGCCTTAGTGACTCTGTAGAGGCTGATGGGCCTTAGTGACTCTGTAGAGGCTGATGGGCCTTAGTGACTCTGTAGAGGCTGATGGGCCTTAGTGACTCTGTAGAGGCTGATGGGCCTTAGTGACTCTGTAGAGGCTGATGGGCCTTAGTGACTCTGTAGAGGCTGATGGGCCTTAGTGACTCTGTAGAGGCTGATGGGCCTTAGTGACTCTGTAGAGGCTGATGGGCCTTAGTGACTCTGTAGAGGCTGATGGGCCTTAGTGACTCTGTAGAGGCTGATGGGCCTTAGTGACTCTGTAGAGGCTGATGGGCCTTAGTGACTCTGTAGAGGCTGATGGGCCTTAGTGACTCTGTAGAGGCTGATGGGCCTTAGTGACTCTGTAGAGGCTGATGGGCCTTAGTGACTCTGTAGAGGCTGATGGGCCTTAGTGACTCTGTAGAGGCTGATGGGCCTTAGTGACTCTGTAGAGGCTGATGGGCCTTAGTGACTCTGTAGAGGCTGATGGGCCTTAGTGACTCTGTAGAGGCTGATGGGCCTTAGTGACTCTGTAGAGGCAGATGGGCCTTAGTGTCTCTGTAGAGGCAGATGGGCCTTAGTGTCTCTATAGAGGCTAATAAGTCTTAGTGACTGTAGAGGCTGATGGGCCTTAGTGACTCTGTAGAGGCTGATGGGCCTTAGTGACTCTGTAGAGGCTGATGGGCCTTAGTGACTCTGTAGAGGCTGATGGGCCTTAGTGACTCTGTAGAGGCTGATGGGCCTTAGTGTCTCTGTAGAGGCTGATGGGCCTTAGTGACTCTGTAGAGGCTGATGGGCCTTAGTGACTCTGTAGAGGCTGATGGGCCTTAGTGACTATGTAGAGGCTGATGGGCCTTAGTGACTCTGTAGAGGCTGATGGGCCTTAGTGACTCTGTAGAGGCTCTGATCAATCAAGTACTTTCATCATTGTCATGTGAGAGATGAAGGATTTGGACTGCCTTGTTCCTGGAGTTGGTTCTGGGAGTTCTTCTTCTCTCCAAGCCCGCCCTGGGGTCAGGCTTGGCTTGTGAGAGCTGGAGGACAGCCCGCAGGCCCACATATCCACTACAAGCCCGCCCTGGGGTCAGGCTTGGCTTGTGAGAAGTGGGGGGACAGCCCGCAGGCCCACATATCCACCATAAGCCCGCCCTGGGGTCAGGCTTGGCTTGTGAGAAGTGGGGGGACAGCCCGCAGGCCCACATATCCACTACAAGCCCGCCCTGGGGTCAGGCTTGGCTTGTGAGAAGTGGGGGGACAGCCCGCAGGCCCACATATCCACTACAAGCCCGCCCTGGGGTCAGGCTTGGCTTGTGAGAAGTGGGGGGACAGCCCGCAGGCCCACATATCCACTACAAGCCCGCCCTGGGGTCAGGCTTGGCTTGTGAGAAGTGGGGGGACAGCCCGCAGGCCCACATATCCACCACAAGCCCGCCCTGGGGTCAGGCTTGGCTTGTGAGAAGTGGGGGGACAGCCCGCAGGCCCACATATCCACCACAAGCCCGCCCTGGGGTCAGGCTTGGCTTGTGAGAAGTGGGGGGACAGCCCGCAGGCCCACATATCCACCACAAGCCCGCCCTGGGGTCAGGCTTGGCTTGTGAGAAGTGGGGGGACAGCCCGCAGGCCCACATATCCACCACAAGCCCGCCCTGGGGTCAGGCTTGGCTTGTGAGAAGTGGGGGGACAGCCCGCAGGCCCACATACCCACCACAACAACAACGTTGGTCCGCATGTCTTTCAGGAAATTGTCTAACAAGCAATGTGTCTTGAGCAAGGCACAGTGGAACAAGGCACAGTGGAACAAGGCACAGTGGAACAAGGCACAGTGGAACAAGGCACAGTGGAACAAGGCACAGTGGAACAAGGCACAGTGCCACAGTTTCGTCGCCAACACAGTGCCAGGGATGAATGACCGGGGGGTTCCCTTGACACTGATTCAACGTTAGGTGTCAGAAAGAGTGCCACCAACACAGTGCCAGGGGAAACAAGAGTGCCACTCCCACATCACAGAGTGATAGCTGACCTTCTCTAAGATATTACGAATCAGCACACGCCCAGAGTTTGACACAACAGTGCCACACTAGCACAGTGCCAAGGATAAGGAACAGTGCAGCCCATACTAACAGTGAAAGAGGGGGTTCCAACGAGCCTCGACTGTTAATCCAATGAATACATTCTTTGTTTCACTTCAGGTTCTCAGTGGAATACCTAATGGGCTGTCGTGCTCTAATCCCAGGTCTCTCCCATGGAAAAGGAGGTGGCACTGCCCCATTACACTCCAGGGGGATAAGGGGCAATGGACGTCATGTCACTTCAGGGCAGATGGATAGTGCCACCAGGCACCCATCACGGCCACACAGCTCACGTATGAGTCAGTGCCAGCCTCCTCATACCCTGACACATAACAGAGTGCAACTTTCTTGTGACTACCACAGTGGCACTGATAATAACAGTGGCACTGGCAGTGGCATTCTCCCATCAGGAAGACAGTGCCTGGGATAAGGAAGATCGTCCCTCCTACGACACACGTACAGTGCCAAGGGAAGAGTGCCACCCTTACATCGTCTGAGGGGTGAACTGAGAGCCCCATTGCCTCCCCCTGTAGAGAAGATGTGTCCCTCTACACCCCCCACAGTGGCACACCCTCGGGCACTGGCGGTACCCACCTGCACACTACAGTGGTACAAACCTGCACACTACAGTGGTACACCCTGCACACTACAGTGGTACACCCCTGCACACTACAGTGGTACACCCTGCACACTACAGTGGTACACACTGCACACTACAGTGGTACACCCTGCACACTACAGTGGTACACCCCTGCACACTACAGTGGTACACACCTGCACACTACAGTGGTACACCCCTGCACACTACAGTGGTACACCCCTGCACACTACAGTGGTACACACCTGCACACTACAGTGGTACACACCTGCACACTACAGTGGTACACCCTGCACACTACAGTGGTACACCCTGCACACTACAGTGGTACACACCTGCACACTACAGTGGTACACACTGCACCCTACAGTGGTACACACTGCACCCTACAGTGGTACACACTGCACACTACAGTGGTACACACCTGCACACTACAGTGGTACACACCTGCACACTACAGTGGTACACACCTGCATACTACAGTGGTACACCCTGCACACTACAGTGGTACACACTACAGTGGTACACCCTGCACACTACAGTGGTACACACTACAGTGGTACACCATGCACACTACAGTGGTACACACTTCACGCGACAGTGGTACACCCTGCACACTACAGTGGTACACCCTGCACACTACAGTGGTACACCCTGCACACTACAGTGGTACACCCTGCACACTACAGTGGTACACCCTGCACACTACAGTGGTACACCCTGCACACTACAGTGGTACACCCCTGCACACTACAGTGGTACACTCCTGCACACTACAGTGGTACACCCCTGCACACTACAGTGGTACACCCCTGCACACTACAGTGGAACACCCTGCACACTACAGTGGTACACCCTGCACACTACAGTGGTACACCCTGCACACTACAGTGGTACACACTGCACACTACAGTGGTACACCCCTGCACACTACAGTGGTACACCCCTGCACACTACAGTGGTACACCCCTGCACACTACAGTGGTACACACTGCACACTACAGTGGTACATCCCTGCACACTACAGTGGTACACCCCTGCACACTACAGTGGTACACACTGCACACTACAGTGGTACACCCTGCACACTACAGTGGTACACACCTGCACACTACAGTGGTACACACTACAGTGGTACACCCTGCACACTACAGTGGTACACACCTGCACACTACAGTGGTGCACCCTGCACACTACAGTGGTACACACTGCACACTACAGTGGTACACACTGCACACTACAGTGGTACACCCTGCACACTACAGTGGTACACCCTGCACACTACATAGGTACACACTACAGTGGTACACACCTGCACACTACAGTGGTACACCCTGCACACTACAGTGGTACACCCTGCACACTACAGTGGTACACCCTGCACACTACAGTGGTACACACCTGCACACTACAGTGGTACACACCTGCACACTACAGTGGTACACACCTGCACACTACAGTGGTACACCCTGCACACTACAGTGGTACACCCTGCACACTACAGTGGTACACCCTGCACACTACAGTGGTACACCCTGCACACTACAGTGGTACACCCTGCACACTACAGTGGTACTCACCTGCACACTACAGTGGTACTCACCTGCACACTACAGTGGTACACACCTGCACACTACAGTGGTACACACCTGCACACTACAGTGGTACACACCTGCACACTACAGTGGTACACACCTGCACACTACAGTGGTACACACCTGCACACTACAGTGGTACACCCTGCACACTACAGTGGTACACACTGCACACTACAGTGGTACACACTGCACACTACAGTGGTACACACCTGCACACTACAGTGGTACACACCTGCACACTACAGTGGTACACACCTGCACACTACAGTGGTACACACCTGCACACTACAGTGGTACACACCTGCACACTATAGTGGTACACACCTGCACACTATAGTGGTACACACCTGCACACTACAGTGGTACACCCTGCACACTACAGTGGTACACCCTGCACACTACAGTGGTACACCCCTGCACACTACAGTGGTACACCCTGCACACTACAGTGGTACACCCCTGCACACTACAGTGGTACACACTACACACTACAGTGGTACACCCTGCACACTACAGTGGTACACCCTGCACACTACAGTGGTACACCCCTGCACACTACAGTGGTACACACTGCACACTACAGTGGTACACACCTGCACACTACAGTGGTACACCCCTGCACACTACAGTGGTACACACTGCACACTACAGTGGTACACCCTGCACACTACAGTGGTACACCCTGCACACTACAGTGGTACACCCCTGCACACTACAGTGGTACACCCCTGCACACTACAGTGGTACACCCTGCACACTACAGTGGTACACACTGCACACTACAGTGGTACACACTACACACTACAGTGGTACACACTGCACACTACAGTGGTACACACCACAGTGGTACACACTGCACACTACAGTGGTACACACTGCACACTACAGTGGTACACACTGCACACTACAGTGGTACACACCACAGTGGTACACACTGCACACTACAGTGGTACACACCACAGTGGTACACACTGCACACTACAGTGGTACACACTGCACACTACAGTGGTACACACCACAGTGGTACACACCACAGTGGTACACACTGCACACTACAGTGGTACACACTACAGTGGTACACACTGCACACTACAGTGGTACACACCACAGTGGTACACACTGCACACTACAGTGGTACACACCACAGTGGTACACACTGCACACTACAGTGGTACACACTGCACACTACAGTGGTACACACTGCACACTACAGTGGTACACACTGCACACTACAGTGGTACACACTGCACACTACAGTGGTACACACCACAGTGGTACACACTGCACACCACAGTGGTACACACTGCACACTACAGTGGTACACACTGCACACTACAGTGGAACACACCACAGTGGTACACACTGCACACTACAGTGGTACACACTGCACACTACAGTGGTACACACCACAGTGGTACACACTGCACACTACAGTGGTACACACCACAGTGGTACACACTGCACACTACAGTGGTACACACCACAGTGGTACACCCCGCACACTACAGTGGTACACACTGCACACTACAGTGGTACACACCACAGTGGTACAAACTGCACACTACAGTGGTACACACCACAGTGGTACACACTGCACACTACAGTGGTACACACTGCACACTACAGTGGTACACACCACAGTGGTATACCCCGCACACTACAGTGGTACACACTGCACACTACAGTGGGGGTACACACTGCACACTACAGTGGTACACACCACAGTGGTACACACTGCACACTACAGTGGAACACAAACCTTCCCCAGACCAAGGATGAATGGCTCAGTACACAGGTCTCTTCCTATTTGAAAGGAACGCTGAATGGTTGTTAAGGATTATTGAATGATGTTATGTCGGTGAAATTAGGCTTGAAAATCATGCTTTAGGTTCAATGGTTTACTTCTGATCAATATATCAGCGGTTTAGGTTGGACTTAGAAACATTATATATTGATATTAGAGACATTTTAGAGGTCTCAGGAATGAGAGAAACATTCTTGTAGGATTAATATGAGTTCATGAGGCTTCGTATTTTGATTGGATGACTTTTTTTTTGGTTTTTGTAAATCAATATTTCATTATGTTCAAAATTGTACCTTCGTGGGTTTAGTTTTTGACATAAAAGAGGTTGAGTGTGTGGGATGAAAGACTTGGAATACAGATTGGTGAACACGTTCACATCACGAGAGGTGTACAACATCGATAGGTCAAAACTCAACTACACCACCACGCCACAGAGAGTTGCATTGATGCCGACGCTGACTTGTCCACACAGTAATAAACCCCCCCAAAAAATGACCTTTAAGAACAAGATTGCCTTGCGGAAAATGACTCTTTTTGACTCATGGTATCTGGGGGCTTGATCCATGGTGAAATTAAACACTTACTTTCCCGCCCCTTTTGGTCGTAAACAAAATCCCTTTCCCTCCTACGTCTCCGAAAGTATCCCCCTTCCCTCTTAGGGTAGGGGATACTTAGGAGAGGGGAGTTAGAAAGTATCTAACTCCCCTCTCCCCCCTTTCTCCCTCAACCCCACCTCACCCCTACCCATCAAATCACCTCCTACATGCAGTTGGTGTTCAACAAGGCTCGCCTCCGCTGGGCGGAGGGAAGAATGGTAGCGTCCCGAGTCTTGCTGAACTTCCGTTAGAATTTAAAATTTAACGGTGCGCGAGGCTTCAAAAAATTTTAAAATTAAAATTTGTGGACGAGTCAGCGCCGTTCATACTTTGACTAAACAGCTACTGTTCTCTAAAATGTGTGGAATACTTCAGTAGACAACAGGGATATTGTAAATACATTAAGCTTAGCCACAGACAAAAGAATGCAAGCCGACACAGAAATTGAAAATGGTCCTATTAAATTTACCTGTGAAGAACTTTTAATGACACCTGAAACTGCAGTGCTGCAACCTCATTGGTGGAGAGAGGAGCTGTCTGGCAAATAATTGGCTGGATTGTTAATGGGATCATACATATTCTAAATTTTGATTGGTTGATCTTTACCTGCATCACTGACGTCATAACTTACATCTGCGATGTAATTGGCTAAAAAAGGTAAACATGGCTTGTGATTGGCTGAATTTTGTCATGATATTAACAAATGGAATAAAAGGAAATAACATACAATGAATAAATTACAGGGCATAATATTATATCGAAGTAATTACAATTACAATGTATAATTACAAAATGTAATTATACATTGTATAATACAACAGCATTATACAACAAAGACCTCTCAAGGGTTCGAACCTAGGCTACCAGGATAGGGTGTCGAGTACTGTGCTCACCCCCTACCAGTGCTTTTATAATGGGCTCCAGAGGGGGGCTTAAAGTCTCAGTTGAGTACCAGTTAGGTACTCCAGAGATCGTTTTTGCGAGCATCCATGGTGGCTATCTTGTACTTTTGCGACCCGAGTTCGAATCCTCGGTGATCAAAGTTAAAAGATATACATCCTTACATAAATAATTACATATTGTTGGAGTGTATGATTATGTGTGTGTTCATATATATATATATATATATATATATATATATATATATATATATATATATATATATATATATAAACCCATTTTGCTTTAATAACACGAAAACAAATGTAATATGACGATCATGTAAAGGACTCGAATCACTAGAAAGGAGAAGAACCAGAGGAGACATGATCAGAACGTAGACAATACTCCAGAATAAAGACAAAGGGAATAGAGCTAACCTGTTTGGAAGTGATGGGAAAGGGAGGAGGCGCATGCAGAGTGTAGCCTGCCAACCACAACAGTTGCCTGACTCCCTGGTACTTAATTACTGCCTGCTAGGTGAATAGTGGCATTAGGTGAAAGGAAAAAGGTGCCAAGCCGTTTCTCTTACCTCCCGGGAACTGAACCAGGGACCGGAGAGTGAGAGTCGAGAACGAAGACTACTATGCTATCATGTTAACATTATAATTGCACTCAAAATTACATAGATCACCGATAACAAGATCACTGATAACAAGACCAGAGTGTAATACAGAACACTAGTGACTGCTACACCCACGGTAACACCACTGGTGAACACTGGTGAACACTGGTGAACACTTCTGAACACTTGTGAACACTGGTGAACACTTGTGAACACTTGTGAACACTTGTGAACACTGGTGAACACTGGTGAACACTGGTGAACACTGGTGAACACTAGTGAACACTGGTGAACACTTGTGAACACTGGTGAACACTGGTGAACACTGGTGAACACTTGTGAACACTGGTGAACACTGGTGAACACTTGTGAACACTGGTGAACACTGGTGAACACTGGTGAACACTTGTGAACACTGGTGAACACTGGTGAACACTGGTGAACACTTGTGAACACTGGTGAACACTGGTGAACACTGGTGAACACTTGTGAACACTGGTGAACACTGGTGAACACTGGTGAACACTTGTGAACACTGGTGAACACTGGTGAACACTGGTGAACACTGGTGAACACTTGTGAACACTGGTGAACACTGGTGAACACTGGTGAACACTTGTGAACACTTGTGAACACTGGTGAACACTGGTGAACACTGGTGAACACTTGTGAACACTGGTGAACACTGGTGAACACTGGTGAACACTTGTGAACACTGGTGAACACTGGTGAACATTTGCGAACACTGGTGAACACTGGTGAACACTGGTGAACACTGGTGAACACTGGTGAACACTGGTGAACACTGGTGAACACTTGTGAACACTTGTGAACACTGGTGAACACTGGTGAACACTTGTGAACACTGGTGAACACTGGTGAACACTGGTGAACACTGGTGAACACTTGTGAACACTTGTGAACACTGGTGAACACTGGTGAACACTTCTGAACACTTCTGAACACTGGTGAACACTTGTGAACACTGGTGAACACTTGTGAACACTGGTGAACACTGGTGAACACTTGTGAACACAGGTGAACAATGGTGAACACTGGTGAACACTTGTGAACACTGGTGAACACTGGTGAACACTGGTGAACACTTGTGAACACTTGTGAACACTGGTGAACACTGGTGAACACTTGTGAACACTGGTGAACACTGGTGAACACTGGTGAACACTTGTGAACACTTGTGAACACTTGTGAACACTTGTGAACACTTGTGAACACTGGTGAACACTGGTGAACACTGGTGAACACTGGTGAACACTGGTGAACACTGGTGAACACTTGTGAACACTTGTGAACACTGGTGAACACTGGTGAACACTGGTGAACACTTGTGAACACTGGTGAACACTTGTGAACACTTGTGAACACTGGTGAACACTGGTGAACACTGGTGAACACTAGTAAACACTGGTGAACACTAGTAAACACTTGTGAACACTGGTGAACACTTGTGAACACTTGTGAACACTTGTGAACACTTGTGAACACTTGTGAACACTTGTGAACACTGGTGAACACTGGTGAACACTGGTGAACACTTGTGAACAGAACTATGGACAGTTTTAACAGTTGTGGACA
>NC_091152.1:12356558-12361558 GCF_040958095.1 Procambarus clarkii
TGATGAGGGGTGATGGTGAGTGGCTGTGATGGTGATGGTGAGTGGCTGTGATGATGAGGGGTGATGGTGATTGGCTGTGATGATGAGGGGTGATAGTGAGAGGCTGTGATGATGAGGGGTGATGGTGAGAGACTGTGATGATGAGGGGTGATGGTGAGTGGCTGTGATGATGAGGGTGTGATGGTGATTGGCTGTGATGATGAGGGGTGATGGTGATTGGCTGTGATGAGGGGTGATAGTGAGAGACTGATGATAATGAGCGGTGATAGTGAGAGACTGTGATGATGAGCGGTGATAGTGAGAGACTGATGATGATGAGCGGTGATAGTGAGAGACTGATGATAATGAGCGGTGATAGTGAGAGACTGTGATGATGAGCGGTGATAGTGAGAGACTGATGATGATGAGCGGTGATAGTGAGAGACTGATGATAATGAGCGGTGATAGTGAGAGACTGATGATAATGAGCGGTGATAGTGAGTGGCTGTGAATGATAAGGGGGGGAAGTAAAGAAGGTAAGAGCGACGACGATGAAAACAATAGTGACCGCCATCACCATCAAAACTCACCATTAACGTCGCCAGAGACAACCTAACCTCATTAAACATTCAGATTCACATTCAATAATCAGTATTGAACATCTTCTTAAATTTTTCCTCTCAAATGACATTCATTTGGCCAATGATCGTCCAGATAGTTCAGGCAACTCTCTCTGATTGGTCGAATCATATTCGACCAATCAGAGCGCAGGAGTCCCTTTCATCACAGTAAACAACTGGCCAATCATCACAATGGAGCCCCGCCCACCACAACAAACACCTGACCAATCAACAGGTTGGATTCCTCTCGCTCCACGCCGCGCTCTCAACCAATCAGCATGCGGGAGCCTCAACCATCCCGCCGGCCAATCAGAATCTGAAGTACCTAAGAACACACACGACCAATCATCGCGTGCAAATCCCGGGTATTTGGTAGACAATCATCAATTAGTGATGTGTTATCCTCAACATTCGTGATGAATCAAATGGTTCTGGTTCTCCCCGGAATCCCTCATCATTCCCCTCATCATTCACACCCCCTCATCATTCCCCTCATCATCCATACCCCCTCATCATCACAGATATCTCATTTCTCAAGGAAATAATCTTCACTTTGGGTTCAAGAACTTAAGCTTACTTGGGAGTACCAATGTTGACCAGACCACACACTAGAAGGTGAAGGGCCGGACCGAGACGTTTCGGTCCGTCCTGGACCATTCTCAAGTCGATTGTGGTGTTATCGACTTGAGAATGGTCCAGGACGGACCGAAACGTCTCGGTCCGTCCCTTCACCTTCTAGTGTGTGGTCTGGTCAACATACTTTAGCCACGTTGGGGCCTCGTAGCCTGGTGGATAGCGCGCAGGACTCGTAATTCTGTGGCGCGGGTTCGATTCCCGCACGAGGCAGAAACAAATGGGCAAAGTTTCTTTCACCCTGAATGCCCCTGTTACCTAGCAGTAAATAGGTACCTGGGAGTTAGTCAGCTGTCACGGGCTGCTTCCTGGGGGTGGAGGCCTGGTCGAGGACCGGGCCGCGGGGACACTAAAGCCCCGAAATCATCTCAAGATAACCTCAAGATAACGTTATTGTGACTCATGGCTTGCAATTGGGAGTAGCAAGATTGACTCATAAGCTAAGTTGTGCAACCCAGAACAGGCAAGATCTTCCTCAACTACACGAGGCGACTAACCAAAGCCCGCTGCTTTAACATTGCAACAGCAGCTCCGTACGTAACAATGGCCACCAGTCCTTCAATTCTCCAGTAACATCTGGATGTTACTTCAACTGTTCCATATACGCGGCTTCCCAAGCCATAGAGGGAGGCGTTAACTGGTTTGATGGCAGTGTGGAGTGTCGACGGATTTACAGGACTCGGCAAATGTTGCCCCCTGCGACGCGACGCCCCCTGCGACGCCCCCCTCCCTGTGACGCCCCTCTCCCTGCGTCGCCTCCCTTCCTGCGACGCCCCCCTTCCTGCGACGCCCCCCTTCCTGCGACGCCCCCCTTCCTGCAACGCTCCCTGCGTCGCCCCCCTTCCTGCGAGGCCCCCCTTCCTGCGACGCGAAGCCCCCTCCCTGCGACGCGACGCCCCCTGCGACGCGACGCCCCCTGCGACGCGACGCCCCCTGCGACGCCCCCCTCCCTGCGACGCTCCCTGCGACGCCCCCCTCCCTGCGACGCGACGCCCCCTCTCCCTGCGACGCGACGCCCCCTGCGACGCGACGCCCCCTGCGACGCGACGCCCCCTGCGACGCGACGCCCCCTGCGACGCGACGCTCCCTGCCACAAAGGGGCGTCGCGTCTACAAGACACTCCACCATCCCACGAGGGAGCACCTCTGCAAAGCACTCCAGAACCTCAGTTGCAACACACACACTCCGGAACAACTCAAGTGATAAGTTTCAAAACATTTCAAGACCCTTCAGATCATAACAACACAAGACTTGTTGCATCATTCCGGCATGATTACCGATGTATGCAAATTAACCCCATTATGTAAACGGTATATTGAGGCAACATTCACCATCCGGCGAGAATTGTGACAGTGAGGGACTCACTATTTGGAGTCTATTAATGGTCCAAGGACGTGATTCGTAAAGAAAAAAACAAAATTCTTCATTTCGACTCATTACCCGCGATGCTAACGGCTTCCCAGAAGACGACTTGGATAATATATTGGATTCCTTACTGAACGACCATACTAAACACGACCATAATGAACGACCATACTAACATTAACAGTCCTGAACGACCAAGGGGAGAGCCAAGACCACCACACCACAATCCCTTACCACCAACAGGATAAAGGCACTACGGGCTCACCATAGCCCGTGCTACTTGGAACGAAGATCTACGGGCTCACCATAGCCCGTGCTACTTGGAACTTTGCTCCAGGTAGCAAATCTTTAATAACAACCACCACCAAGAGGATAACACAGTGTGAAAAGATAACACAATATGATACTGGTTATATTCGTGTCACAACTGAACGCTGACCACTACTACACGTCAGTGGCACGCACACACACGCACAGGCACGCACACACACGCACAGGCACGCACAGGCACGCACAGACACACACAGGAACGCACAGGCACGCGCACACACGCACAGGCACGCACACACACGCACAGACACGTCAGTGGCACGCACACACACGCACAGGCACGCACACACACGCACAGGCACGCACAGGAACGCACAGACACGTACAGACACACACAGACACGTACAGACACACACAGGCACGCACAGGCACGCACAGGCACGCACAGGCACGCACAGGAACGCACAGACACACAGGCACGCACAGACACGCACAGACACAGACACACACATACACGCACACATACACGCACACATACACGCACACATACACACACACATACACACACACAGACACGCACACATACACGCACACATACACGCACACAGACACGCACACAGACACGCACACAGACACGCACACATACACGCACACATACACGCACACATACACGCACACATACACGCACACATACACGCACACATACACGCACACATACACGCACACAGACACGCACACAGACACGCACACAGACACGCACACAGACACGCACACAGACACGCACACAGACACGCACACAGACACGCACACAGACACGCACACAGACACGCACACAGACACGCACACAGACACGCACACAGACACGCACACATACACGCACACATACACGCACACAGACACGCACACAGACACGCACACAGACACGCACACATACACGCACACAGACACGCACACAGACACGCACACAGACACGCACACAGACACGCACACAGACACGCACACAGACACGCACACAGACACGCACACAGACACGCACACAGACACGCACACATACACGCACACATACACGCACACATACACGCACACAGACACGCACACATACACGCACACAGACACACACACAGACACACACATACACGCACACATACACGCACACATACACGCACACATACACGCACACATACACGCACACAGACACGCACACATACACGCACACAGACACGCACACATGCACGCATACATACACGCACGCATACACGCACACATACACGCACACATACACACACAGACACGCACACAGACACGCACACATACACGCACACATACACGCACGCATACACGCACACATACACGCACACATACACGCACACATACACGCACACATACACGCACACATACACGCCAAGTATTCCTCCGCTGCCAACTCTCATATACCGCTCAATAACAGCACAAAATCTCTCAGGGAAGGAGTAAAAACTTTCAAAAATATTCACCACGAACCATCTTTGACAAAAAAACAGAAGTCTTTCCAAAGTTATATTAAAAAAGGGAAGAGAAATTAGGCTTTCAAAATGAGATAGATCATCTTGAGATTTTTGAGATGATTTCGGGGCTTTTTAGTGTCCCCGCGGCCCGGTCCTCGACCAGGCCTCCACCCCCAGGAAGCAGCCCGTGACAGCTGACTAACACCCAGGTACCTATTTTTACTGCTAGGTATCATATTGATTGATGGTTGTAATCACTTAATATGCGCTCAACGACCAGTCCTTGAAGTTGCGGGTGAGAGTCCGCGTGACACGCTGAGAGTCCGCGTGACGCGCTGAGAGTCCGCGTGACGCGCTGAGAGTCCGCGTGACACGCTGAGAGTCCGCGTGTCAAGCTGAGAGTCCGCGTGACACGCTGAGAGTCCGCGTGACACGCTGAGAGTCCGCGTGTACACCCCCAAACCACCCCGGTTTACAGCAGCATGTGTGAAGTGCGTGAGAGTCCAGTGCACAGCAGCACGTGGGAGTCCAGTGCACAGCAGCACGTGGGAGTCCAGTGCACAGCAGCACCTGGGAGTCCAGTGCACAGCAGCACGTGGAAGAGTCCAGTGCACAGCAGCACGTGAGAGAGTCCAGTGCACAGCAGCAC
>NC_091152.1:12374058-12384058 GCF_040958095.1 Procambarus clarkii
AATAAGATGCTTAGATGCTTATCTTAACATACTAAGAAGGTTAGGTGAGGTCGGTGTTTTCTATGAAGCTTTTCAAGGTAAACTAAAATATTCACAATCAATTAGTATGTCACATATGCACTTATTAAATAAGCCAATATCGACTATAAGCAAGTGCGAGAACGGGTTGCCCACCCACATGTCAGGCGAGCCTGTATGTATGACTCGGATACCCGTTCTCGGACATTTAATAAGTCAATATTGACTTATTAAATATGTGCATAGGTGACATACTTAACATAATAGATACCCTTAAAAGGATTCATAGAAAACACCGACCTTACCTAACCTACTTATTATGTTAAGATAAGCATCTTATGGCTTCGTAATTACAATTATTACCTAACCTATAATAGGTATAGGTTAAGTAATAATTGTAATTACGAAGCAATAAGATGCTTATCTTAAGATACTAACAAGGTTAGGTAAGGTCGGTGTTTTCTATGAATCTTTTTAAGGGGATCTATTATGTTTAGTATATCACCTATGCACGTAGTTAATAAGTCAATATTGACTTTACGAATTTGCGAGAACGGGTTGGACTCGGATACCCATGCCCGAGTACGACCTTAAGAGGTCGTACTCGGAGTACCGATGACCGACAGCGTCCATATAGTGACGTAAAAGGCAATTGAAAAGTAGGAAGCAATACTATTGAATTTGGACCATCTGGAAAACAAAAATTATATTGATGTGGCAAAGAAAACCTAGCCTGCATTTCCTAGGCCTAATATACGGTATCTGAGGCCTAGTATATAATACATATATGCTATATTAGGCCTAGGAATATTTAAGTTTGGTTTTTAGCTTTATTTTTTTTTGTTTTTGAACTATAAAATGAACACAAAATTTTGTTATCTTATAACCCATTACTTCTATACGATGGTCCATATAGTTACAAAAAAGTACTAACTGCTTCCCACTTACTAAAGTAGGAAGGTAAGTGGGAAGTACTAAAGTAAAGTGTTCCTACTAAAGTGCTTCCACTACACATAAGGGGCATAACTGGCCGACCCCTCACAGTGTTCAAGAGAGAACTATCAACATCAGAGGCCCGAGACTGTTCAACACGCTTCCACTACACATAAGGGACATAACTGGCCGACCCCTCACAGTGTTCAAGAGAGAACTATCAACATCAGAGGCCCGAGACTGTTCAACACGCTTCCACTACACATAAGGGACATAACTGGCCGACCCCTCACAGTGTTCAAGAGAGAACTATCAACATCAGAGGCCCGAGACTGTTCAACACGCTTCCACTACACATAAGGGGCATAACTGGCAAACCCCTCACAGTGTTCAAGAGAGAACTATCAACACCAGAGGTCCGAGACTGTTCAACACGCTTCCACTACACATAAGGGGCATAACTGGCCGACCCCTCACAGTGTTCAAGAGAGAACTATCAACATCAGAGGCCCGAGACTGTTCAACACGCTTCCACTACACATAAGGGGCATAACTGGCCGACCCCTCACGGTGTTCAAGAGAGAACTATCAACATCAGAGGCCCGAGACTGTTCAACACGCTTCCACTACACATAAGGGACATAACTGGCCGACCCCTCACAGTGTTCAAGAGAGAACTATCAACATCAGAGGCCCGAGACTGTTCAACACGCTTCCACTACACATAAGGGACATAACTGGCCGACCCCTCACAGTGTTCAAGAGAGAACTATCAACATCAGAGGCCCGAGACTGTTCAACACGCTTCCACTACACATAAGGGGCATAACTGGCAAACCCCTCACAGTGTTCAAGAGAGAACTATCAACACCAGAGGTCCGAGACTGTTCAACACGCTTCCACTACACATAAGGGGCATAACTGGCCGACCCCTCACAGTGTTCAAGAGAGAACTATCAACATCAGAGGCCCGAGACTGTTCAACACGCTTCCACTACACATAAGGGGCATAACTGGCCGACCCCTCACGGTGTTCAAGAGAGAACTATCAACATCAGAGGCCCGAGACTGTTCAACACGCTTCCACTACACATAAGGGACATAACTGGCCGACCCCTCACAGTGTTCAAGAGAGAACTATCAACATCAGAGGCCCGAGACTGTTCAACACGCTTCCACTACACATAAGGGACATAACTGGCCGACCCCTCACAGTGTTCAAGAGAGAACTCGATAAACACTTTCAAAGGATACCTGATCAACCAGGCTGTGATTCAAACGTCAGGCTGCGATCAGCCATCGTCCAACAGCCTGGTTGACCAGTCCAGCAACCAGGGGCCAGATTCACGAAAGCACTTACGCAAACACTTACCAACCTGTACATTTTTTCTCAATCTTTGACGGCTTTGTTTACAATTATTAAACAGTTAATGAGCTCCGAAGCACCAGGAGGCTGTTTATAACAATAACAACAGTTGACTGGCAAGTTTTCATGCTTGTAAACTGTTTAATAAATGTAACCAAAGCCGTCAAAGATTGAGGAAAGATGTACACGTTCGTAAGTGCTTGCGTAACTGCTTTCCTGAATCTGGCCCCAGGAGGCCTGGTCGACGACCGGGCCGCGAGGACGCTAAGCCCCGATAAGACCTCAAGGTAAATTTTGTCACATATTACTAACTACAATTAGGCAGTCCAGTGATTATTAAAAAGCTAAATAAAACTGAGCAGTGTAATCAAATCTTAATATCTAAATCTAATCTAAATATTATATATTAAATATATCTATCTAAATATTATATTGATGGAATTAAACGAACATGAGGCTTGTGTGGGAGCTAAACCAAAATTGTAATCCTCTTATGCAGTCTACTCTCTAACGAATGGCAAAGAGAATTTTCAATCAGAGAGAGAGTGAAAAGTAGCGACTGAGAGCTGAAATAGGATAACAGCTCTTGCTTGCAGTTTCACTAAATACGTCCCTTCACATCCAATATGGACCCTAGTTATAGTGAAATAACAGCGAGCGAGCGAGCGAGAGAGAGAGAGAGAGAGAGAGAGAGAGAGGGGGGGGGGGGAAGGGAGGGACAGCACCACAGGTGGGAGGGGGACAGAGCACCACAGGTGGGAGGGGGGACAGAGCACCACAGGTGGGAGGGGGGACAGAGCACCACAGGTGGGAGGGGGGACAGAGCACCACAGGTGGGAGGGGGGGACAGAGCAGCCACAGGTGGGAGGGGGGGACAGAGCACCACAGGTGGGAGGGGGACAGAGCACCACAGGTGGGAGGGGGGGGGACAGAGCACCACAGGTGGGAGGGGGGGGACAGAGCACCACAGGTGGGAGGGGGGGGGGACAGAGCACCACAGGTGGGAGGGGGGGGGGGACAGAGCACCACAGGTGGGAGGGGGGGGACAGAGCACCACAGGTGGGAGGGGGGGGACAGAGCACCACAGGTGGGAGGGGGGACAGAGCAGCCACAGGTGGGAGGGGGGACAGAGCAGCCACAGGTGGGAGGGGGGGACAGAGCACCACAGGTGGGAGGGGGACAGAGCACCACAGGTGGGAGGGGGGACAGAGCACCACAGGTGGGAGGGGGGGACAGAGCAGCCACAGGTGGGAGGGGGGGACAGAGCAGCCACAGGTGGGAGGGGGGGGACAGAGCACCACAGGTGGGAGGGGGGGACAGAGCACCACAGGTGGGAGGGGGGGGACAGAGCACCACAGGTGGGAGGGGGGGGCAGAGCACCACAGGTGGGAGGGGGACAGAGCACCACAGGTGGGAGGGGGGACAGAGCACCACAGGTGGGAGGGGGGCAGAGCACCACAGGTGGGAGGGGGACAGAGCACCACAGGTGGGAGGGGGGACAGAGCAGCCACAGGTGGGAGGGGGGGACAGAGCACCACAGGTGGGAGGGGGGGGACAGAGCACCACAGGTGGGGGGGGGAGAGAGCACCACAGGTGGAAGGGGGGACAGAGCACCACAGGTGGGAGGGGGGACAGAGCACCACAGGTGGGAGGGGGGGGACAGAGCACCACAGGTGGGAGGGGGGGGACAGAGCACCACAGGTGGGAGGGGGGGACAGAGCACCACAGGTGGAAGGGGGGGACAGAGCACCACAGGTGGGAGGGGGGGGGGACAGAGCACCACAGGTGGAAGGGGGGGGACAGAGCACCACAGGTGGGAGGGGGGGGGACAGAGCACCACAGGTGGGAGGGGGGACAGAGCACCGCAGGTGGAAGGGGGGACAGAGCACCACAGGTGGGAGGGGGGGACAGAGCACCACAGGTGGGAGGGGGGGGACAGAGCACCACAGGTGGGAGGGGGGGGACAGAGCACCACAGGTGGGAGGGGGGACAGAGCACCACAGGTGGGAGGGGGGGACAGAGCACCACAGGTGGGAGGGGGGGACAGAGCACCACAGGTGGGAGGGGGGGACAGAGCACCACAGGTGGAAGGGGGGACAGAGCACCACAGATGGGAGGGGGGGACAGAGCACCACAGGTGGAAGGGGGGACAACACCACAGGTGGGAGGGGGGACAGAGCACCACAGGTGGAAGGGGGCCAGCACCACAGGTGGAAGGGGGCCAGCACCACAGGTGGAAGGGGGCCAGCACCACAGGTGGAAGGGGGCCAGCACCACAGGTGGAAGGGGGGAGCGACTCGGTAGATAGCTTGAATATTTGATCGTGGCTAAGTGACTTATCTAATACACCATCCATGTTTGATGGCCGCCCTTCCCACTGTACCCTGGGAGAGGGGGCGTGGGGGGAAGGGAAGAGGGGAGAAGGGGCAAGGGAGGAAAGGGACGAAGGGAAAGGGGAAGATTGGAAAGAGGGGAGAGCAGAGAGGGAAGGTTGACGGGCGATTACTTGTACAGTAAAGGTAGGGGGGTTATAGTAGGGGTTCAGACAAGGGGAGGGGGTTATTGTAGGGGTTCAGACAAGGGGAGAGGTTATTGTAGGGGTTCAGACAAGGGGAGGGGTTATTGTAGAGGTTCAGACAAGGGGAGAGGTTATTGTAGGGGTTCAGACAAGGGGAGGGGTTATTGTAGGGGTTCAGACAAGGGGAGGGGGTTATTGTAGGGGTTCAGATAAGGGGAGGGGGTTATTGTAGGGGTTCAGACAAGGGGAGGGGGTTATTGTAGGGGTTCAGACAAGGTTAGGGGTTATTGTAGGGGTTCAGACAAGGGGAGGGGGTTATTGTAGGGGTTCAGACAAGGGGAGGGGGTTATTGTAGGGGTTCAGACAAGGGGAGGGGGTTATTGTAGGGGTTCAGACAAGGGGAGGGGGTTATTGTAGGGGTTCAGACAAGGGGAGGGGTTATTGTAGGGGTTCAGACAAGGGGAGGGGTTATTGTAGGGGTTCAGACAAGGGGAGGGGTTGTTGTAGGGGTTCAGACAAGGGGAGGGGTTATTGTAGGGGTTCAGACAAGGGGAGGGGTTATTGTAGGGGTTCAGACAAGGTTAGGGGTTATTGTAGGGGTTCATATAAGGGGAGGGGGGTTATTGTAGGGGTTCAGATAAGGGGAGGGGGTTATTGTAGGGGTTCAGATAAGGGGAGGGGGTTATTGTAGGGGTTCAGACAAGGGGAGGGGGTTATTGTAGGGGTTCAGACAAGGGGAGAGGTTATTGTAGAGGGTTCAGACAAGGGGAGGGGTTATTGTAGGGGTTCAGACAAGGGGAGGGGTTATTGTAGGGGTTCAGACAAGGTTAGGGGTTATTGTAGGGGTTCAGACAAGGTTAGGGGTTATTGTAGGGGTTCAGACAAGGGGAGGGGTTATTGTAGGGGTTCAGACAAGGGGAGGGGTTATTGTAGGGGTTCAGACAAGGGGAGGGGTTATTGTAGGGGTTCAGACAAGGGGAGGGGGTTATTGTAGGGGTTCAGACAAGGGGAGGGGTTATTGTAGGGGTTCAGACAAGGGGAGAGGTTATTGTAGAGGGTTCAGACAAGGGGAGAGGTTATTGTAAAGGGTTCAGACAAGGGGAGGGGTTATTGTAGAGGGTTCAGACAAGGGGAGGGGTTATTGTAGGGGTTCAGACAAGGGGAGAGGTTATTGTAGGGGTTCAGACAAGGGGAGAGGTTATTGTAGGGGTTCAGACAAGGGGAGGGGTTATTGTAGGGGTTCAGACAAGGGGAGGGGTTATTGTAGGGGTTCAGACAAGGGGAGGGGTTATTGTAGGGGTTCAGACAAGGGAAGAGGTTATTGTAGGGGTTCAGACAAGGGGAGGGGTTATTGTAGGGGTTCAGACAAGGGGAGGGGTTATTGTAGGGGTTCAGACAAGGGGAGGGGGTTATTGTAGGGGTTCAGACAAGGGGAGGGGTTATTGTAGGGGTTCAGACAAGGGGAGGGGTTATTGTAGGGGTTCAGACAAGGGGAGGGGTTATTGTTGGGGTTCAGACAAGGGGAGGGGTTATTGTAGGGGTTCAGACAAGAGGAGGGGTTATTGTAGGGGTTCAGACAAGGGGAGGGGTTATTGTAGGGGTTCAGACAAGGGGAGGGGTTATTGTAGGGGTTCAGACAAGAGGAGGGGTTATTGTAGGGGTTCAGACAAGAGGAGAGGTTATTGTAGGGGTTCAGACAAGAGGAGGGGTTATTGTAGGGGTTCAGACAAGAGGAGGGGTTATTGTAGGGGTTCAGACAAGAGGAGGGGTTATTGTAGGGGTTCAGACAAGAGGAGGGGTTATTGTAGGGGTTCAGACAAGAGGAGGGGTTATTGTAGGGGTTCAGACAAGAGGAGGGGTTATTGTAGGGGTTCAGACAAGGGGAGGGGTTATTGCAGGGGTTCAGACAAGGGGAGGGGTTATTGCAGGGGTTCAGACAAGGGGAGGGGTTATTGCAGGGGTTCAGACAAGGGGAGGGGTTATTGTAGGGGTTCAGACAAAGGGAGGGGTTATTGTAGGGGTTCAGACAAGAGGAGGGGTTATTGTAGGGGTTCAGACAAGGGGAGGGGTTATTGCAGGGGTTCAGACAAGGGGAGGGGTTATTGTAGAGGGTTCAGACAAGGGGAGGGGTTATTGTAGGGGTTCAGACAAGAGGAGGGGTTATTGTAGGGGGTCAGACAAGAGGAGGGGTTATTGTAGGGGTTCAGACAAGAGGAGGGGTTATTGTAGAGGGTTCAGACAAGAGGAGGGGTTATTGTAGAGGGTTCAGACAAGAAGAGGGGTTATTGTAGGGGTTCAGACAAGGGGAGAGGTTATTGTAGAGGGTTCAGACAAGGGGAGAGGTTATTGTAGAGGGTTCAGACAAGAGGATGGGTTATTGTAGGGGTTCAGACAAGAGGATGGGTTATTGTAGGGGTTCAGACAAGAGGAGGGGTTATTGTAGGGGTTCAGATAAGAGGGGTTATTGTAGGGGTTCAGACAAGAGGGGTTATTGCAGGGGTTCAGACAAGAGGAGGGGTTATTGCAGGGGTTCAGACAAGGTAAGGGGAAGTTCCAATGCATGGTCGTCTTATAATCACATTGGTAACATCTACCATGGTACAACCCGTTCTTGCACTTTCTTACAGTCAATATTGACTTATTAAATAAGTGCATATGCGACATACTAATTTATTGTGAATATTTTAGTTTACCTTGAAAACCTTCATAGAAAACACCGACCTTACCTAACCTTCTTCGTATGTTAAGCATCTTCGTAATTACAATTATTACTTAACCTATACCTATAATAGGTTAAGTAATAATTGTAATTACGAAGCAATAAGATGTTTATCTTAACATACTAAGAAGGTTAGGTAAGGTTGGTGTTTTCTATGAAGCTTTTCAAGGTAAACTAAAATATTCACAATAAATTAGTATGTCGCATATGCACTTATTTAATAAGTCAATATTGACTGTAAGAAAGTGCAAGAACGGGTTGTACCATGGTAGATGTTACCAATGTGATTATAAGACGACCATGCATTGGAACTTCCCCTTACCTTGTCTGAACCCCTACAATAACTCCTCCCCTTGTGTGAACCCCTACAATAACCCCTCCCCTTGTCTGAACCCCTACAATAACCCCTCCCCTTGTGTGAACCCCTGCAATAACCCATATGCACTTATTTAATAAGTCAATATTGACTGTAAGAAAGTGCGAGAACGGGTTGCATGGTAAATGCTTCAGTTTATAAACTGATGTTCAGTTATTTCGTGTTGAGACGGACGGAGATCAACTGGCCGGAGTCTGAGAACTAGTTGGGAATGATGACTATCGTTGACCAGACCACACACTAGAAGGTGAAGGGACGACCACGTTTCGGTCCGTCTTGGACCATTCTCAAGTCGATCATCGACTTGAGAATGGTCCAGGACGGACCGAAACGTCGTCGTCCCTTCACCTTCTAGTGTGTGGTCTGGTCAACATACTTCAGCCACGTTATTGTGACTCATCGCCTGCAATGATGACTATCCTTTGTTCCCTGATTCATCATATTCGTCTCCTTCATTATACACTTCACAAGAAGAATCTAAAATACAATTCGAATTGATGAAGTTTATCTAAAAACAGCAATACGTCATAGAGAATAAGAAGTGGTGTCAGCATGCTGCAGCATGATAACTCTAGCAGCATAGTTGGCTTCGTTCTCGGCTCACACGATCATGAGAATGATTCACCAGAAACGGTTGGGCACTTTTCCTTTCACCTAATGCACCACGTTAGACATTTGGACAGTTACCAGGTGGCTAGCATGAAACAGGAAGACTGGAGTTAGGCAACTGTTGTGGGGGGGGGCTGCTTCCTAGGGGGGGGGGGGGGTGTTAGTAGTTCGGGGAGGGGGGGGAGGCTTCGATACAAGCGCTGTACTCACCTAATTGTACTCGCCTAAGTGTGCTTGTGGGGGTTGAGCTCTGGCTCTTTGGTCCCGCCTTCCAGCCTCCCTCATCTCCCACTATCATCTTCCAGCCTCTCTTATCTCCCACTATCATCTTCCAGCCTCCCTCATCTCCCACTATCATCTTCCAGCCTCCCTCATCTCCCACTATCATCTTCCAGCCTCCCTCATCTCCCACTATCATCTTCCAGCCTCCCTTATCACCCACTATCATCTTCCAGCCTCCCTCATCTCCCACTATCATCTTCCAGCCTCCCTCATCTCCCACTATCATCTTCAGCCTCCCTCATCTCCCACTATCATCTTCCAGCCTCCCTCATCTCCCACTATCATCTCCCAGCCAGCCTCATCTCCCACTATCATCTCCCAGCCTCTCTTATCTCCCAGCATCGTCTCTTGAGTTTCCCTCATCTTTCCCATCTTAAACCATCGTCTCCTAGGGTGGTTTTCAAAGCTTCTCATCTCTCAGCTGCCCTCATCTCCCAGCATCTCTCATCTCCCATTATCAAATAATTCCTCAATAAATCTTTGAGACGGCAACAATGAGCCTCGTAGCCTGGTGGATAGCGCACAGGACTCGTAATTCTGTGGCGCGGGTTCGATTCCCGCACGAGGCAGAAACAAATGGGCAAAGTTTCTTTCACCCTGAATGCCCCTGTTACCTAGCAGTAAATAGGTACCTGGGAGTTAGTCAGCTGTCACGGGCTGCTTCCTGGGGGTGGAGGCCTGGTCGAGGACCGGGCCGCGGGGACACTAAAGCCCCGAAATCATCTCAAGATAGCGTGTACGGAGCTCCTCTCAGACCCAGAACTCGTTTTCTGTTGCTCGTTAATCTGACTGGGAGTCATTGGTCGACTCTTGAGATGAGTCGAAAGACTGTCAATTTTCCCAGTTAAAAATCTTATCTCTGGCATCGTTTATCTCAAGAGTTCTCCTGTGATTATGGACGTCAACCGGTTTAACCTGTCAGTCTTGACAGTCTTGACAGTCACCAGGATTTGTATTGTGGTTGAAAAACAAAATTTCAGTTATTCTTCCGTTTATTTCGGGAAATGTTGACTGGTTTTTTGATATTCAGTTGTTTATAATCGTGAATTGTAGAGGCCTTGTGTGTGTGTGTGTGTGTGTGTGTGTGTGTGTGTGTGTGTGTGTGTGTGTGTGTGTGTGTGTGTGTGTGTGTGTGTGTGTGTGTCTTGCCGCGTTAGAAACAGGCACCTGGCTGTTTAC
>NC_091152.1:12389058-12409058 GCF_040958095.1 Procambarus clarkii
CGTAGTCTCTCCTCGTAGCTCATACCTCTCAACTCGGGTACTAGTCTGGTGGTAAACCTTTGAACCTTTTCCAGTTTAGTCTTATCCTTGACTAGATATGGACTCCATGCTGGGGCTGCATACTCCAGGATTGGCCTGACATATGTGGTATACAAAGTTCTGAATGATTCTTTACACAAATTTCTGAATGCCGTTCGTATGTTGGCCAGCCTGGCATATGCCGCTGATGTTACCCGCTTGATATGTGCTGCAGGAGACAGGTCTGGCGTGATATCAACCCCCAAGTCTTTTTCCTTCTCTGACTCCTGAAGAATTTCCTCTCCCAGATGATACCTTGTATCTGGCCTCCTGCTCCCTACACCTATCTTCATTACATTACATTTGGTTGGGTTAAACTCTAACAACCATTTGTTCGACCATTCCTTCAGCTTGTCTAGGTCTTCTTGAAGCCTCAAACAGTCCTCTTCTGTTTTAATCCTTCTCATAATTTTAGCATCGTCCGCAAACATTGAGAGAAATGAATCGATACCCTCCGGGAGATCATTTACATATATCAGAAACAAGATAGGACCGAGTACAGAGCCCTGTGGGACTCCACTGGTGACTTCACGCCAATCGGAGGTCTTACCCCTCACCGTAACTCTCTGCTTCCTATTGCTTAGATACTCCCTTATCCACTGGAGCACCTTACCAGCTACACCTGCCTGTCTCTCCAGCTTATGTACCAGCCTCTTATGCGGTACTGTGTCAAAGGCTTTCCGACAATCCAAGAAAATGCAGTCCGCCCAGCCCTCTCTTTCTTGCTTAATCTGTGTCACCTGATCGTAGAATTCTATCAAGCCTGTAAGGCAAGATTTACCCTCCCTGAATCCATGTTGGCGATTTGTCACGAAGTCCCTTCTCTCCAGATGTGTTACCAGGTTTTTTCTCACGATCTTCTCCATCACCTTGCATGGTATACAAGTCAAGGACACTGGCCTGTAGTTCAGTGCCTCTTGTCTGTCGCCCTTTTTGTATATTGGGACCACATTCGCCGTCTTCCATATTTCTGGTAGGTCTCCCGTCTCTAGTGACTTACTATACACTATGGAGAGTGGCAAGCAAAGTGCCTCTGCACACTCTTTCAGTACCCATGGTGAGATCCCATCTGGACCAACAACCTTTCTAACATCCAGATCCAGCAGGTGTCTCTTGACCTCCTCTCTCGTAATTTCGAACTCCTCCAAGGCCGCCTGGTTTACCTCCCTTTCTCCTAGCACAGTGACCTCACCCTGTTCTATTGTGAAGACCTCCTGGAACCTCTTGTTGAGTTCCTCACACACCTCTCTGTCATTCTCTGTATACCTGTCCTCGCCTGTTCTAAGTTTCAATACCTGTTCTTTCACTGTTGTTTTCCTTCTGATGTGACTGTGTGTGTGTGTGTGTGTGTGTGTGTGTGTGTGTGTGTGTGTGTGTGTGTGTGTGTGTGTGTGTGTGTGTGTGTGCGTGCGCGTGCGTGCGTGTGCGTGTGCGTGTGCGTGCGTGCGCGTGCTCAACTTGATGTGCTTGCAGGGTCGAGCGAGGCTCCTAGCTCCACTTTTCAAACGTCCTTAAGTGAATGTACTGACTCATTTCTCACGCTTTTATCATATTTATATTTAAAATGATGAATCGAATTAGCTTCAACGACTTTCACGTCTAATCTGTTTAATTTATTGACAACTCTTACACAGGAGAGACATTTTTCTCTCTCGCTCTCTGACGTCCCTGTGACCTGCGTCTCCAGTTTACATCTATCACCCCTTTTTCTGCTGTTCCTAGTTTTAAACAATGCTCATTTGTCTACCTCGTGGATTTTCCTTAGAATCATGTATGTTGTTATCATGTCTCCCTCCTCCCTATCTCTCCTTTCCTTCAGTGTGGTGAGGTCCAGGGGTCAGATTCACGAAACAGTTACGCAAGCACTTACGAACCTGTACATTTTTTCTCAATCTTTGGCGGCTTTGTTTGCAATTGTTAAACAGTTAATGAGCTCCGAAGCACCAGGAGGCTGTTTATAACAATAACAACAGTTGATTGGCAAGTTTTCATGCTTGTAAACTGTTTAATAAATGTAACCAAAGCCGTCAAAGATTGAGGAAAGATATACACGTTTGTAAGTGCTTGCGTAACTGCTTCGTGAATCTGACCCCAGATTAGCATCAGATTTGGTGAACCACTTCCTTGGTACTAACAAACTAGGGCGCTACTCTATCTTAGTAGCAACTCTGTTGCTACTCTGTCCAAAGGATACCTGATCAACCAGGCTGTGACTCATACGTCAGGCTGCGAGCAGCCGCGTCGAACAGCCTGGTTGACCAGTCCGGCAACCAGGAGGCCTGGTCGACGACCGGGCCGCGGGGACACTAAGCCCCGGAAGCACCTCAAGGTAACCTCAAGGTAAGGTACTCTCACACTATCTCCAGCCACGTATCACAAATAAATCCACTACAGTACTTAAATACAATACAATGGGAAGACTAATGAGAATAAATCGAGAGAATAAATGAGAGGAATAAGAGTAATTATTCACCCTTGACACCCGGGGCGGCCGAAGCCATCTGTGTATGAATTACTTCACATGTTTCTTAATAATTCCCCTGAGGTCCGGCCGTCACTCCCCCCCCCCCTCCTCTCACCTGGTGAGGCGCGGCCGTCGTCACCCCTCACCAGGTGAGGTGCGGCCGTCACCCCTCACCTGGTGAGGCGCGGCCGTCACCACTCCTCATCTGGTGAGGTGCGGCCGTCACCACCCCTCACCAGGTGAGGCGCGGCCGTCACCACCCCTCACCAGGTGAGGCGCGGCCGTCACCCCTCACCAGGTGAGGTGCGGCCGTCACCACCCCTCACCAGGTGAGGTGCGGCCGTCACCTAGCCAAGCCTCATCCATCACCAGGATATTCCAATTATTCATGCATATTTAATCTCTATAAGAAAGCCTAACACCACTTCCGGCTCACTAAAGTCTTCTTAATTCAAGAAATTAGATTTCACGATTTTCACAGCAAGTGGATCTCAGTTTTAAGGACAAGAACCTGTATTTTAAGAGACACAATTTTAAGGTCTTAATCTGAGACCTAGGGGATTGGACCCTAGGATTTCCTAGGGTACATTCCCTAGAAACCTAGGGAATTTACCCTAGGGTTTCCTAGGGTACATTCCCCTAGAAACCTAGGGAATATACCCTACGGTTTCCTAGGGTACATTCCCCTAGAAACCTAGGGAATTTACCCTACGGTTTCCTAGGGTACATTCCCCTAGAAACCTAGGGAATTTACCCTAGGGTTTTTTAGGGTATATTCATTAGAAACCTAGGGAATTTACCCTAGGGTTTCCTAGGGTACATTCCCTAGAAACCTAGGGAATTTACCCTAGGTTTTCCTAGGGTACATTCCCTAGAAACCTAGGGAATTTACCCTTGGGTTTCCTAGGGTACATTCCCTAGAAACCTAGGGAATTTACCCTAGGGTTTTTTAGGGTATATTCCCTAGAAACCTTGGGAATTTACCCTAGGGTTTTTTAGGGTATATTCATTAGAAACCTAGGGAATTTACCCTAGGGTTTCCTAGGGTATATTCCCTAGAAACCTTGGGAATTTTCATTCATAGGCCTACTGATTTTTTTTAGCCAATTCACCATTCCAGTTCTTTACACCATTCTGTATTTTAATGTCAGTTAATAAGTGTTTTTGTTTGGCCATTTTGGCCATTTTTTTGTCTTTTTTTGAACGCCTTTTGTATCATATTGTCTCCAGTGATGTCTTTGTTTTCTTTGTCCTCAAGTGAACATTATATTTGCTTCCGTGAGTTTTTTTTTTGTTACCTGTTTACATTTAGAGACATAGAGACTATGTTTCTTTGTTCATGATTCATTAGGCAGAGAGTTTAGCGTTGTGTTGCCGCGTCGACATTTCCACGCTCCACTTTCTTGGGACATGTTTTTGTTTCATTTGTTTGTTTAGGTTGTGTTTGTTTTACAGCTGGAGAGTCACCAGCACAGAGTTTTTTTGTTTGGGCCGATTCTCTCTCTCTCTCGCATTGTGTCCCTTAACATTGTCCTTGTTATTTTTTTTGTTATCATACTTTTGTAGGGTTATGAAGGGTCAGGTTGAGATAGGTTAAGTTTAGATAGATTTTGTAGGGTTTATGTAGGGTCAGGTTGGGATAGGTTAAGTTTAGATAGATTTTGTAGGGTTATGAAGGGTCAGGTTGGGATAGGTTAAGTTTAGATAGATTTTGTAGGGTTATGAAGGGTCAGGTTGGGATAGGTTAAGTTTAGATAGATTTTGTAGGGTTTATGTAGGGTCAGGTTGGGATAGGTTAAGTTTAGATAGATTTTGTAGGGTTATGAAGGGTCAGGTTGGGATAGGTTAAGTTTAGATAGATTTTGTAGGGTTATGAAGGGTCAGGTTGGGATAGGTTAAGTTTAGATAGATTTTGTAGGGTTTATGCAGGGTCAGGTTGGGATAGGTTAAGTTTAGATAGATTTTGTAGGGTTATGAAGGGTCAGGTTGAGATAGGTTAAGTTTAGATAGATTTTGTAGGGTTATGAAGGGTCAGGTTGGGATAGGTTAAGTTTAGATAGATTTTGTAGGGTTATGTAGGGTCAGGTTGGGATAGGTTAAGTTTAGATAGATTTTGTAGGGTTTATGTAGGGTCAGGTTGGGATAGGTTAAGTTTAGATAGATTAGGTTAAGTTAGGTATGGCTAAGTTGGAATAGGTCACGTTTGGTTAATTGGTTAAATGGTTACTATTTTAATTATTAAAAAGCCTTGGAGGCAGAGAGGGGCTCGTTTTCTATGAATTTTACGAAAGAAACCGTTAGTGGAATAATTTAAGTCTTCCTATTTTCCCACCCATCAAAGTCATTGCATGTGGTTTGTTATCTTTTTTATCTTTATTTAAGAAAATACAATATAAATCTTATATACATAAGTTTTACAAGGCATTATAATACATTATAATTATATATCAAGTTATATATCAAATTATAAATATCAAATATATAATTATATATAATTATATTATATATAATATAATTATATATATAATATATAATATATATATAATTATATATAATTATAATTATATATATCAAATTATATATCAACATTATATATATTATATATCATTATAATTATATATCATATTACATTATAATTATATTATCAAGGCATTATAATTACTACATTATAATTCTCAGTGAACAAGTGTATCAGTATGACATTATTCTTACTTGTTACTGGTCGTATGTATCAGTCGCGCGTGTTAGGTTACAGCGTTACGTTATCACGTATCTAAGTAACACAACGCACCATGACATTAGGCCCAACCACTTAAGCTAGACGGTAGAGCGACGTTCTCGCTTCATGCAGGTCGGCGTTCAATCCCCCGACCGTCCCAGAGAGGTTGTGGCCACCATTCCTTCGCCCCCGTGCCATCCCAAATCCTGATCCCTTCTAACTGCTCTATAGTCGTAATGGCTTGACGCTTTCCTCCTCACTGATAGTTCCACAACATCAGGAACGTGAACCACCATTGAAGCGATCGCCAAAAGCTCGCCTTAACCGACCCCGGCTACGAGAGGGTTAAGACACGCGTCTTGGTATTGAGTTATAATGCTTGATTTAAATCCTTGCAATGATGCAAGTTCTGGCGGCTGCTGCTTCTGCTGTTGCTGCTGCTGCTTCTGCCTGCTGCTGCTGCTGCTGCTGTTGCTGCTGCTGCTGCTGCTGCTGCTGCTGCTGCTGTTGCTGCTGCTGCTGTTGCTGCTGCTGCTGCTGCTGCTGTTGTTGCTGCTGATGCGGCTTCTGCTGCTGCTGCTGTTGCTGCTGCTGCTGCTGCTGCTGCTGTTGCTGCTGCTGCTGCTTCTGCCTGCTGCTGCTGCCTGCTGCTGCTGCTGCTGTTGCTGCTGCTGCTGCCTGCTGCTGCTGCTGATGCGGCTTCTGCTGCTGCTGATGCTGCTGCTGCTGATGCGGCTTCTGCTGCTGCTGCTGCTGCTGCCTGTTGCTGCTGCTGCTGCTGCTGGTGCTGCTGATGCTGCTTCTGCTGCTGCCTGCTGCTGCTTCTGGCTGCTGCTGCTGCTGCCTGCTGCTGCTGCTGCTGCTATTGCTGTTGTTGCTGCTGATGCTGCTTCTGCTGCTGCTGCTGCCTGCTGCTGCTGCCTGCTGCTGCTGCCTGCTGCTGCTGCTGCCTGCTGCTGCTGCTGCTGCTGCTGCTGCTGCCTGCTGCTGCTGCTGCTTCTGGCTGCTGTTGCTGCTTCTGGCTGCTGCTGCTGCTGCTGCTTCTGGCTGCTGTTGCTGCTGCTGCTTCTGGCTGCTGCTGCTGCTTCTGGCTGCTGCTGCTGCTGCTGCTGCTGCTTCTGGCTGCTGCTGCTGCTGCTGCTTCTGGCTGCTGCTGCTGCTGCTGCTGCTTCTGGCTGCTGCTGCTGCTGCTGCTTCTGGCTGCTGCTGCTGCTGCTTCTGGCTGCTGTTGCTGCTGCTTCTGGCTGCTGCTGCTGCTGCTGTTGCTGCTGCTTCAGCCTGCTGCTGCTTCTGGCTGCTGCTTCTGGCTGCTGCTGCTGCTTCTGGCTGCTGCTGCTGCTTCTGGCTGCTGCTGCTGCTGCTGCTTCTGGCTGCTGCTGCTGCTTCTGGCTGCTGCTGCTGCTGCTGCTGCTTCTGGCTGCTGCTACTGCTGTTGCTGCTGCTGCTTCTGGCTGCTGCTGCTGCTGCTGCTGCTTCTGGCTGCTGCTGCTGCTGCCGCTTCTGGCTGCTGCTGCTGTTGCTGCTGCTTCTGGCTGCTGCTGCTGCTTCTGGCTGCTGCTGCTGTTGCTGCTGCTTCTGGCTGCTGCTGCTGCTTCTGGCTGCTGCTGCTGCTGCTGCTTCTGGCTGCTGCTGCTGCTGCTTCTGGCTGCTGCTGCTGCTGCTGCTTCTGGCTGCTGCTGCTGCTGCTTCTGGCTGCTGCTGCTGCTGCTGCTTCTGGCTGCTTCTTTTTGCTGCTGCTGCTGCTGCTGCTGCTTCTGGCTGCTTCTTTTTGCTGCTGCTGCTGCTTCTGGCTGCTGCTGCTGCTGCTGCTGCTGCTGCTGCTGGCTGTTGCTGCTGCTTCTGGCTGCTGTTGCTGCTGCTGCTGCTGCTTCTGGCTGCTGCTGCTGCTGCTGCTTCTGGCTGCTTCTTTTTGCTGCTGCTGCTGCTGCTTCTGGCTGCTTCTTTTTGCTGCTGCTGCTGCTTCTGGCTGCTGCTGCTGCTGCTTCTGGCTGCTGCTGCTGCTGCTTCTGGCTGCTGCTGCTGCTGCTGCTGCTGCTGCTGCTTGTGGCTGCTGCTGCTGCTGCTGCTGCTGCTGCTGCTTCTGGCTGCTGCTGCTTCTGGCTGCTGCTGCTGCTTCTGGCTGCTGCTGCTGCTGCTGCTGCTGGCAGCCTAACTCCCACGTACCTATATACCTCAAGGTGATAAGAACAATCAGGTGAAGGGGAAACGTGCCCAAACGTCTTGGGTACGCATCGCTTTGGGAACAAGACATTCCCAAGAAGTAAGTCTAATCCGAGGAACGAAAGAACACACTGGAAACGAAGCCTTCACAATCATATTATTCACTCCAGAACACTCTAAGCTCAAAGAACAAAAGACACATCAAACGTCAAAATGAAGAACACACGATTCATCTGAGAAGAAAAATATACATGTGTTATGTATTAAATAACTTGAGAACACACCATAAGCCCACAGTTAGAGAGTGTATCACTCTCTATGTATCATGTATACATGATACATGAATGTATCATGTTCCCTAGCTTAATGGCTAGAGAACAAACAAATCAGTTTCAGAACACACACCACCAGCCACACAGAACACACACCAGCAGCCACACAGAACACACACACCAGCAGCCACACAGAACACACACCAACAGCCACACAGAACACACACCAGCAGCCAGAGAACACACACCAGCAGCCACACAGAACACACACACCAGCAGCCACACAGAACACACACCAGCAGCCACACAGAACACACACCAGCAGCCACACAGAACACACACACCAGCAGCCACACAGAACACACACCAGCAGCCACACAGAACACACACCAGCAGCCACACAGAACACACACCACCAGCCACACAGAACACACACCAGCAGCCAGAGAACACACACCAGCAGCCACACAGAACACACACACCAGCAGCCACACAGAACACACACACCAGCAGCCACACAGAACACACACACCAGCAGCCACACAGAACACACACCAGCAGCCACACAGAACACACACCAGCAGCCACACAGAACACACACCACCAGCCACACAGAACACACACCAGCAGCCACACAGAACACACACCAGCAGCCAGAGAACACACACCAGCAGCCACACAGAACACACACACCAGCAGCCACACAGAACACACACCAGCAGCCACACAGAACACACACACCAGCAGCCACACAGAACACACACACCAGCAGCCACACAGAACACACACACCAGCAGCCACACAGAACACACACACCAGCAGCCACACAGAACACACACCAGCAGCCACACAGAACACACACCAGCAGCCACACAGAACACACACCACCAGCCACACAGAACACACACCAGCAGCCACACAGAACACACACCAGCAGCCAGAGAACACACACCAGCAGCCACACAGAACACACACACCAGCAGCCACACAGAACACACACCAGCAGCCACACAGAACACACACCAGCAGCCACACAGAACACACACCAGCAGCCACACAGAACACACACCACCAGCCACACAGAACACACACCAGCAGCCACACAGAACACACACCAGCAGCCAGAGAACACACACCAGCAGCCACACAGAACACACACACCAGCAGCCACACAGAACACACACCAGCAGCCACACAGAACACACACCAGCAGCCACACAGAACACACACCAGCAGCCACACAGAACACACACCCCACCAGCCACACAGAACACACACACCAGCAGCCACACAGAACACACACACCAGCAGCCACACAGAACACACACACCAGCAGCCACACAGAACACACACACCACCAGCCACACAGAACACACACCAGCAGCCACACAGAACACACACACACCACCAGCCACACAGAACACACACCAGCAGCCACACAGAACACACACCAGCAGCCACACAGAACACACACCAGCAGCCACACAGAACACACACCAGCAGCCACACAGAACACACACCAGCAGCCACACAGAACACACACCCCACCAGCCACACAGAACACACACCCCACCAGCCACACAGAACACACACACCACCAGCCACACAGAACACACACACCAACAGCCACACAGAACACACACCCCACCAGCCACACAGAACACACACACCAGCAGTCACACAGAACACACACACCAGCAGCCACACAGAACACACACACCAACAGCCACACAAAACACACACACCAACAGCCACACAGAACACACACACCAACAGCCACACAGAACACACACACCACCAGCCACACAGAACACACACACCACCAGCCACACGGAACACACACACCAACAGCCACACAGAACACACACACCAGCCACACAGAACACACACACCCCATCAGCCACACAGAACACACACACCAGCAGCCACACAGAACACACACACCACCAGCCACACAGAACACACACACCACCAGCCACACAGAACACACACCACCAGCCACACAGAACACACACCACCAGCCACACAGAACACACACCACCAGCCACACAGAACACACACCAGCAGCCACACAGAACACACAGCAACAGCCACACAGAACACACACCACCAGCCACACAGAACACACACCAACAGCCACACAGAACACACACACCAACAGCCACACAGAACACACACCACACACACCAGCAGCCACACAGAACACACACACCACCAGCCACACAGAACACACACACCAACAGCCACACAGAACACACACACCAGCAGCCACACAGAACACACACACCAGCAGCCACACAGAACACACACACCAGCCACACAGAACACACACACCCCACCAGCCACACAGAACACACACCAGCAGTCACACAGAACACACACACCACTAGCCACACAGAACACACACACCAGCAGCCACACAGAACACACACACCAGCAGCCACACAGAACACACACCCCACCAGCCACACAGAACACACACCCCACCAGCCACACAGAACACACACCACCAGCCACACAGAACACACACACACCACCAGCCACACAGAACACACACACCAGCAGCCACACAGAACACACACACCAGCAGCCACACAGAACACACACACCAGCAGCCACACAGAACACACACACCAGCAGCCACACAGAACACACACCACCAGCCACACAGAACACACACACCACACCAGCCACACAGAACACACACCACACACACACACCACCAGCCACACAGAACACACACACCACACCAGCCACACAGAACACACACCACACACACACACCACCAGCCACACAGAACACACACACCACACCAGCCACACAGAACACACACACCACCAGCCACACAGAACACACACCACCAGCCACACAGAACACACCCCACCAGCCACACAGAACACACACACACCAACAGCCACACACACACACACCACACACACACACCACACACCACACACACACACCACACAGAACACACACACCAACAGCCACACAGAACACACACACACCACCAGCCACACAGAACACACACACACCAACAGCCACACACACACACACACCACACACACACACACCACACAGAACACACACCACCAGCCACTCACTACACTCCATCAATCAAGACACAAGCTGGGAACACTGAGAGGGTGTGTCCAGCCACTCCTCAGCCACTCACTATCGCCATTATTATACAAATTAAAGAAATTTCATCGCATTGTCTGGCTAATATATGTAGATTTGCTTGTATTCCCCTCACTAATACATGCAAAGTGAGTTACGGGTCTCCATTAACGTATGGAAGGCTCAGAGCATGTCTGTCACACTTCAATGATATTTAATTTTTATTCGTGAATACGGGATTAGGCGCGGGAGAAGTTGAGATATCGTAACCTCCCGGTGCCTCTTAACTTGGTCGCATTGTTTGATAAATCACAGCCCACAAACACTCACCTGGCCACATTGTTTAACAAACCACAGGCCACAAGCATTCATATGGCCACATTGTTTGACAAACCACAGGCCACAAGCATTCATATGGCCACATTGTTTGACAAACCACAGGCCACAAGCATTCATATGGCCACATTGTTTGACAAACCACAGGCCACAAGCATTCATATGGCCACATTGTTTGACAAACCACAGGCCACAAGCATTCATATGGCCACATTGTTTGACAAACCACAGGCCACAAGCATTCATATGGCCACATTGTTTGACAAACCACAGGCCACAAGCATTCATATGGCCACATTGTTTGACAAACCACAGGCCACAAGCATTCATATGGCCACATTGTTTGACAAACCACAGGCCACAAGCATTCATATGGCCACATTGTTTGACAAACCACAGGCCACAAGCATTCATATGGCCACATTGTTTGACAAACCACAGGCCACAAGCATTCATATGGCCACATTGTTTGACAAACCACAGGCCACAAGCATTCATATGGCCACATTGTTTGACGAATCACAGGCCACAAGCATTCATATGGCCACATTGTTTGACAAACCACAGGCCACAAGCATTCATATGGCCACATTGTTTGACAAACCACAGGCCACAAGCATTCATATGGCCACATTGTTTGACAAACCACAGGCCACAAGCATTCATATGGCCACATTGTTTGACAAACCACAGGCCACAAGCATTCATATGGCCACATTGTTTGACAAACCACAGGCCACAAGCATTCATATGGCCACATTGTTTGACAAACCACAGGCCACAAGCATTCATATGGCCACATTGTTTGACAAACCACAAGCATTCATATGGCCACATTGTTTGACAAACCACAGGCCACAAGCATTCATATGGCCACATTGTTTGACAAACCACAGGCCACAAGCATTCATATGGCCACATTGTTTGACAAACCACAGGCCACAAGCATTCATATGGCCACATTGTTTGACAAACCACAGGCCACAAGCATTCATATGGCCACATTGTTTGACAAACCACAGGCCACAAGCATTCATATGGCCACATTGTTTGACAAACCACAGGCCACAAGCATTCATATGGCCACATTGTTTGACAAACCACAAGCATTCATATGGCCACATTGTTTGACAAACCACAGGCCACAAGCATTCATATGGCCACATTGTTTGACAAACCACAGGCCACAAGCATTCATATGGCCACATTGTTTGACAAACCACAAACACTCACCTGGTCGCCCACACAGCCAAGGTAGTCGAAGAGTAAAACCTTAAAATCCTACAAACTTATATTAAAAGAAAAATGAAAAGAAAAAGTTTTGGCGTCCTTTTTAACCACCGTTGATAGTTAAAGTTCGGCTAATTGGGACACTCTCTTTAGCGACGAGGAGGAGGAGGAGATGGAAGGAGGGAGGGAGAGGTAGAGGGCAAAGAAGGAAGAGGTAGAGGACAAAGAAGGAAGAGGTAGAGGACAAAGAAGGGAAAGGGAATCATCAAAATGTTGTGGATTCCTTCTCACATTGGCCTGCAGGAACATGACAAAGTTGACGCCCTTGCTAAGGCTTCTTGAGGTTATCTTGAGATGATTTCGGGGCTTTAGTGTCCCCGCGGCCCGGTCCTCGACCATTGTTGGCTGCAGTAAATAAAGACAGTATTGAACGGAATCTTGAGTTATCAAATAGGTCCCTTAAAAGTGTCATTAGACGAGAACTCCTGGATGGATTTCAAGTAGAACAGTGCAAACTGGAACTAGCAGGTCCATTGTTCATCACAATGAAATGTGTGAAGTAAAACATGTGTATGGGGCAAGTAACAAAGTCAGTAGACTAACAGATGTTGTCACAGCTCGTATAAGACTTGGCTACAAGTATCTCTGGCACTTGGACTTGTATAGGGATCTAGATGAAGTGTAAAGTGTGTGGACTAAGACAGGGACACATGAGATTAAGAAACAAGTAGTGTATCTTATCTTGAGGTTATCTTGAGATGATTTCGGGGCTTTAGTGTCCCCACGGCCCGGTCCTCGACCAGGCCTCCACCCCCAGGAAGCAGCCCGTGACAGCTGACTAACACCCAGGTATACCTATTTTACTGCTAGGTAACAGGGGCATAGGGTGAAACAAACTCTGCCCATTGTTTCTCGCCGGCGCCTGGGATCGAACCCGGAACCACAGGATCACAAGTCCAGTGTGCTGTCCGCTAGGCCGACCGGCTCCCTTAATTGATTGTGAATAGTGTATTGTGAAGACTTAATAATAACAACAGCTCCCCTATAACCCTGTAATATCTCCATACCTCAGATCATTATGTATTAGCGAGAAGAACTACCATTACAGTATTATGATTAACTGTAAATACATAGCTAATGAAGTGGAACATTCTCTGTAACTAGCTGACATTATAAGGTGTACAGGAGAGTTGTAATTGTTAATGTAATAATCTCCGTTCAGGTCTGATGTACTGGTGTACAGGACACCTTAACCACTCGACCATCACGACCGTTAAATGATGATGGTAACCGAGGCTATTTGCCCATCATCCCGATGGTTGAGGTCTCCTGTACACCAGTTGCACAGTGCTCCTGGCAGTATGGGTTCGAGTCACTTCTGGGGTGTGGAGTTTTCAGTTGCATATATGCCTGTGGACCATTGAGGCTTGTTCGCATATAAAATATATATATATATATATATATATATATATATATATATATATATATATATATATATATATATATATATATATATATATATATATATATGAAAAATGAAAACTCACACCCCAGAAGTGACTTGTTCGCATTTGTGTTCCTCACGTGTGCCCCAAAGAATGAGGTGATTTGGTGAAATGCTATGCCCAAGATTACCATCCGAGTTGCCGTCGGGGAAGTGGCTCAAATAGCCTCGGCTATCACTTCCTTTTGACGGCCGTGATGGTCAAGCGGATTAAGGCGCCCTGTAGTTACCAGTTGCGTTGCTTCTGGGAGTATGGGTTCGAGTCACTTCTGGGGTGTGAGTTTTCATTCGCATATAGTCCTGGGGACCATTCAGGCTTGTTCGCATATATATATATATATATATATATATATATATATATATATATATATATATATATATATATAATATTTATTATGGTGTGGTCGGGTACTGTGTAATGAACTCTGCGAGAGCGAGACCGTTCTGGAGAATATTGTCTCTTGTGGGGTCTTCTCTCATATTCAATTACTTTCTTTTGTTTTCTCAGAAGTTCCAACTCGAAGTGATTTTATTTCTCTCTCTCTCTCTCTCTCTCTCTCTGAACCTTCCCCCATTATTATTGGTGTCTTCTCGTGTCCCATCTTCCTTGACTATTAGTTATCTCCCGCTGTGCAGTGACTGGTTCTCCCGCAGTCATCTTGAGGTTATCTTGAGGTTATCTTGAGAAGATTACAGGGCTTCCGTGCCGCCATGCCAGCAGCTGCTGCTACTCGTCTCATTCTTAAGTTGCATTTCCTGACAATTAAGTTGATAGTCGTGGACAAGTTGGAGTGGCCAGCAGTGACCAGAGAACGCCTGAACAAACAATTGATTGAGGTGTCTATTGTTGTTGTTAAAGATTCGCTACTTGGAACAAGCAGTTCCAAGTAGCACGGGCTATGGTGAGCCCGTAGTAGAGTGAGAACTCTTGAGGTGTCTGGATGGGGTGATTGTCTTCAGACAAAAGGATATTATTCGTTTGAGAACAGTTCTTTGCAACAGTTTCTTCAAGTGTGGCCTGCCCAACCACTTGGGCTGGACGGTAGAGCGACGGTCTCGCGTCATGCAGGGCGGCGTTCAATCCCCGACCGTCCAAGTGCTTGGGCACCATTCCTTCCCCCCCCCCCTTACCCCGTTCCATCCCAAATCCTTATCGTGATCCCTTCCAAGTGCTATATAGTCGTAGTGGCTTGGCGCTTTCCCCTTGATAGTTCCCTTCAAGTATGGCAGTAAATAGGTACCTATTAGCAGTAAATAGGTACCTGGGAGTTAGTCAGCTGTCACGGGCTGCTTCCTGGGGGTGGAGGACCGGGCCGCGGGGACACTAAAGCCCCGAAATCATCTCAAGATAACCTCAAGATGGCCATCAGGCCTGATAGGACATTACAATGAATGCGAGGATTGACACCCACGATTTGTCTTGAACATTTCCTCCATTCACAATTAAACTTACGAAGTCTTTACGAAGCCTTTTTGAAAGTCCCAAAGTTCACACCCATATAAGCTTACACACTGATTCTTGAGGTTATCTTGAGATGATTTCGGGGCTTTTTAGTGTCCCCGCGGCCCGGTCCTCGACCAGGCCTCCACCCCCAGGAAGCAGCCCGTGACAGCTGACTAACACCCAGGTATCTATTTTACTGCTAGGTAACAGGGGCATAGGGTGAAAGAAACTCTGCCCATTGTTTCTCGCCGGCGCCTGGGATCGAACCCAGGACCACAGGATCACAAGTCCAGCGTGCTGTCCGCTCGGCCGACCGGCTCCCAATTGATTGCTAAACAACTTTCGACCAGTTATCAGGGTGACCGAATTCATTCATACTGACATTAGTTCTAACTTTTAGGACCCTAATAGCATCAGAAAAATTGACCAGTGGGTCCTTAGAGGAAATGATGCTCCTAAGATACTTTCAGAACACTGTAAAGCGAATCCTGTGAGTTAAAGGGAACTACAGGTCACATGCTGGCGAGGAGTCACAATAACGTGGCTGAAGTATGTTGACCAGACCACACACTAGAAGGTGAAGGGACGACGACGACGTTTCGGTCCGTCCTGGACCATTCTCAAGTCGATTGTGTTGACCAGACCACACACTAGAAGGTCAAGGGACGGACCGAGACGTTTCGGTCCGTCCTGGACCATTCTCAAGTCGATTGTGTTGACCAGACCACACACTAGAAGGTGAAGGGACGACGACGACGTTTCGGTCCGTCCTGGACCATTCTCAAGTCGATTGTGTTGACCAGACCACACACTAGAAGGTGAAGGGACGACGACGTTTCGGTCCGTCCTGGATCATTCTCAAGTCGATTATGTTGACCAGACCACACACTAGAAGGTGAAGGGACGGACCGAGACGTTTCGGTCCGTCCTGGACCATTCTCAAGTCGATTGTGTTGACCAGACCACACACTAGAAGGTGAAGGGACGGACCGAGACGTTTCGGTCCGTCCTGGACCATTCTCAAGTCGATTGTGCACATTCTCAAATACAGCACATTTGGCTGGACTGAAGGAGAGGGTGAACTCTTCACTAAATTTTTTACATATTCCTATCACGGTTTCCTTAGCATGTTTGGTGGGTGGGAGCAGAACCAGGGGGCCAGATTCACGAAGCAGTTACGCAAGCACTTACGAACCTGTTTATCTTATCTCAATATTTGGCGGCTTTGTTTACAATTATTAAACAGTTAATGAGCTCCGAAGCACCAGGAGGCTGTTTATAACAATAACAACAGTTGATTGGCAAGTTTTCATGCTTGTAAACTGTTCAATAAATGTAACCAAAGCCGTCAAAGATTGATGTACACGTTCGTAAGTGCTTGCGTAACTGCTTCGTGAATCTGGCCCCAGAGCATCAGCATAGCAGGAAACTTTGACCTTAGTACTGCCCAGGCGACAGTCAACTCCACTGGCTCTTTCTTAACTCTTTCAACAACGGATCAAGATAGACAATAGTTTACTATCTTCAATGGCTCAAGATAGGACTAAAACAACGGATCAAGATAGGAAATAATATAGGACTAAAAACTAGTTTTTTTTGACTCCATTTCCAGTGAGAAATATTCAGGGAGAACCCCATTTCTCAGGTGATTAGCAGACCTGATAAGAAATATATCTAGCAATGACTGGACATTCTTTTATCTTAAACAATTCTATAAGAAAACTTTTGTGTGTCGAACTTCGTCAGAAAAAAGAAGCTTGGAAGGGGAAAAGGGACACAGGTGGGAGAGAGAGTGGGAGGGAAGGACACAGGTGGGAGAGAGAGTGGGAGGGAAGGAGACAGGTGGGAGAGAGAGTGGGAGGGAAGGAGACAGGTGGGAGAGAGAGTGGGAGGGAGAGAGTGGGAGGGAAGGAGACAGGTGGGAGAGTGGGAGGGAAGGAGACAGGTGGGAGAGAGAGTGGGAGGGAAGGAGACAGGTGGGAGAGAGAGTGGGAGGGAAGGAGACAGGTGGGAGAGAGAGTGGGAGATCACCCTCCTGGGAGGCCTTTAGTGTTGTGGTGCCAGGCTGTTGTTGTGTTGCCAGGGTGTTGTTGTTGTGGTGCCAGGATGTTGTTGTGGTGCCAGGCTGTTGTTGTTGTGTTGCCAGGGTGTTGTTGTTGTGGTGCCAGGCTGTTGTTGTTGTGGTGCCAGGCTGTTGTTGTTGTGGTGCCAGGCTGTTGTTGTGTTGTGGTGCCAGGCTGTTGTTGTTGTGTTGCCAGGGTGTTGTTGTTGTGGTGCCAGGCTGTTGTTGTTGTGGTGCCAGGCTGTTGTTGTTGTGGTGCCAGGCTGTTGTTGTTGTGTTGCCAGGCTGTTGTTGTTGTGGTGCCAGGGTGTTGTTGTTGTGGTGCCAGGCTGTTGTTGTTGTGGTGCCAGGCTGTTGTTGTTGTGGTGCCAGGGTGTTGTTGTTGTGGTGCCAGGCTGTTGTTGTTGTGGTGCCAGGCTGTTGTTGTTGTGGTGCCAGGCTGTTGTTGTTGTGGTGCCAGGCTGTTGTTGTTGTGGTGCCAGGCTGCTGTTGTTGTGGTGCCAGGCTGTTGTTGTTGTGGTGCCAGGGTGTTGTTGTTGTGGTGCCAGGCTGTTGTTGTGGTGCCAGGCTGTTGTTGTTGTGGTGCCAGGCTGTTGTGTTGTGGTGCCAGGCTGTTGTGTTGTGGTGCCAGGCTGTTGTTGTTGTGGTGCCAGGCTGTTGTTGTTGTGGTGCCAGGCTGCTGTTGTTGTGGTGCCAGGCTGTTGTTGTTGTGGTGCCAGGCTGTTGTTGTGGTGCCAGGCTGTTGTTGTGGTGCCAGGCTGTTGTTGTTGTGGTGCCAGGCTGTTGTTGTTGTGGTGCCAGGCTGTTGTTGTTGTGGTGCCAGGCTGTTGTTGTTGTGGTGCCAGGCTGTTGTGTTGTGGTGCCAGACTACTGTTGTGGTGCCAGGCTGTTGTTGTGGTGCCAGGGTGTTGTTGTTGTGGTGCCAGGCTGTTGTGTTGTGGTGCCAGACTACTGTTGTGGTGCCAGGCTGTTGTGTTGTGGTGCCAGGCTGTTGTTGTTGTGGTGCCAGGCTGTTGTTGTGGTGCCAGGGTGTTGTTGTTGTGGTGCCAGGCTGTTGTTGTTGTGGTGCCAGGCTGTTGTTGTTGTGGTGCCAGGCTGTTGTTGTGGTGCCAGACTACTGTTGTGGTGCCAGGCTGTTGTTGTGGTGCCAGGCTGTTGTTGTTGTGGTGCCAGGCTGTTGTTGTTGTGGTGCCAGACTGTTGTTGTGGTGCCAGGCTGTTGTGTTGTGGTGCCAGACTACTGTTGTGGTGCCAGGCTGTTGTGTTGTGGTGCCAGGCTGTTGTGTTGTGGTGCCAGACTACTGTTGTGGTGCCAGGCTGTTGTTGTGGTGCCAGGCTGTTGTTGTTGTGGTGCCAGGCTGTTGTTGTTGTGGTGCCAGGCTGTTGTTGTTGTGGTGCCAGGCTGTTGTGTTGTGGTGCCAGGCTGTTGTTGTTGTGGTGCCAGGCTGTTGTGTTGTGGTGCCAGACTACTGTTGTGGTGCCAGGCTGTTGTGTTGTGGTGCCAGGCTGTTGTGTTGTGGTGCCAGACTACTGTTGTGGTGCCAGGCTGTTGTTGTTGTGGTGCCAGACTGTTGTTGTGGTGCCAGGCTGTTGTTGTTGTGGTGCCAGACTGTTGTTGTGGTGCCAGGCTGTTGTGTTGTGGTGCCAGACTACTGTTGTGGTGCCAGGCTGTTGTGTTGTGGTGCCAGACTACTGTTGTGGTGCCAGGCTGTTGTGTTGTGGTGCCAGACTACTGTTGTGGTGCCAGACTACTGTTGTGGTGCCAGGCTGTTGTGTTGTGGTGCCAGACTACTGTTGTGGTGCCAGGCTGTTGTGTTGTGGTGCCAGACTACTGTTGTGGTGCCAGACTACTGTTGTGGTGCCAGACTGTTGTGTTGTGGTGCCAAGCTTCGTAACGTAACATAACGCCCCAATATATACACCATCATCGCTAACAATCACAACAAACCCATCAAACTCTGCATAAAATAAAACAAAATTATTAAAAAAATAATATTAAGAAATAATTTGTAAAAAATTTCTAAACATTCCATGTGATGAACGCCCGCTTACTCATGCGTGACATTATCATTCACGGTGCGTTCATTCATTCATTCATTCATTCATTCATTCATTCATTCATTCATTCAGTCATTCATTCATTGTGCACCCCATACCCATCCCGCGGGGGGTAGTTCTGAGGTGATCTTAACTCATAACTTTCTCAAGAGAGAAGGAAGGTAGTATGAGGGAGTGTACACTTTCTCAAGAGAGAAGGAAGGTAGTATGAGGGAGTGTACACTTTCTCAAGAGAGAAGGAAGGTAGTATGAGGGAGTGTACACTTTCTCAAGAGAGAAGGAAGGTAGTATGAGGGAGTGTACACTTTCTCAAGAGAGAAGGAAGGTAGTATGAGGGAGTGTACACTTCGCCAGTATGAGTAAATACCATTTGGTTGGGATTTGAGGAAGGCCTCGTGCCCAACCACTTAGATTATTGGGAATCGAACACCGACCGTGCAAGAAACCAGGCCATCGTTCTGATTTGCATAATTAGCATATGCAAATGTGTGCAAAGCTAAGCTTAGGAAGTAAATTTTCACTGCCAGGAGTTTGACTTGGGCCAGACCCCCAAT
>NC_091152.1:12419058-12424058 GCF_040958095.1 Procambarus clarkii
AGCAGTGCCACGCGTTTTAAAGCAGTGCCACGCGTTTTAAAGCAGTGCCACGCGTTTTAAAGCAGTGCCACGCGTTTAACGAGGGTCCCATTATTCAACACCCTCAATATATGTTTCCGTTGTAACGCCCCGAACCGGTTTCAGTGTGTTGTTTATGCTTTAGAAACCCACCTTCCCAACCTGAACCCCCCACCCCTCCTTTCATCCTGAAACCTCTTGTCCCACCCAGAAATCCCCCTCCCCATCTGGAAACCCTCCTTCCCCTCTAGAAACCCCCCTTCCCCATCTAGAAACCCCCTTTCCCATCTAGAAAACCCACCTTCCCATCTAGAAAACCCCATCCCATCTAGAAACCCCCCCTTCCCCACCCAGAAACCCCATCTTTCCCACCCAGAAACCCCATCTTTCCCACCCAGAAACCCCATGTTTCCCACCCAGAAACCCCATGTTTCCCACCCTGAAACCCCATCTTTCCCACCCAGAAACCCCATGTTTCCCACCCAGAAACCCCATCTTTCCCACCCAGAAACCCCATGTTTCCCACCCAGAAACCCCATCTTCCCCACCCAGAAACCCCATCTTCCCCACCCAGAAACCCTACCTTCCCCCCCCAGAAACCCCATCTTCCCCACCCAGAAACCCCATCTTTCCCACCCAGAAACCCCATCTTCCCCACCCAGAAACCCCCCTGTTCCCCACCCAGAAACCCGATCTTTCCCACCCAGAAACCCCATCTTTCCCTCCCAGAAACCCTACCTTCCGACCCAGAAACCCCATCTTCCCCACCCAGAAACCCCCCTGTTCCCCACCCAGAAACCCCCTTTCCCATCTAGAAACCCCCCTGTTCCCCACCCAGAAACCCCCCTGTTCCCCACCCAGAAACCCCCTGATCCCCACCCAGAAACCCCCCCTCCCACCCTTCTCTCACTCTCAACACGACTGAAGACTCACCCTGAGCGACCACTCCTCCTGGGGTCCACAACTCCTGGGGTCCACAACTCCTGGGGTCCACTCACCCTGAGCGACCACTCCTCCTGGGGTCCACTCACCCTGAGCGACCACTCCTCCTGGGGTCCACTCACCCTGAGCGACCACTCCTCCTGGGGTCCACTCACCCTGAGCGACCACTCCTCCTGGGGTCCACTCACCCTGAGCGACCACTCCTCCTGGGGTCCACTCACCCTGAGCGACCACTCCTCCTGGGGTCCACTCACCCTGGGCGACCACTCCTCCTGGGGTCCACTCACCCTGAGCGACCACTCCTCCTGGGGTCCACTCACCCTGAGCGACCACTCCTCCTGGGGTCCACTCACCCTGAGCGACCACTCCTCCTGGGGTCCACTCACCCTGAGCGACCACTCCTCCTGGGGTCCACTCACCCTGGGCGACCACTCCTCCTGGGGTCCACTCACCCTGAGCGATCACTCCTCCTGGGGTCCACTCACCCTGAGCGACCACTCCTCCTGGGGTCCACTCACCCTGAGCGACCACTCCTCCTGGGGTCCACTCACCCTGGGCGACCACAACTCCTGGGGTCCACTCACCCTGGGGTCCACAACTCCTGGGGTCCACTCACCGTGGGCGACCACTCCTCCTGGGGTCCACTCACCGTGGGCGACCACTCCTCCTGGGGTCCACTCACCGTGGGCGACCACTCCTCCTGGGGTCCACTCACCGTGGGCGACCACTCCTCCTGGGGTCCACTCACCGTGGGCGACCACTCCTCCTGGGGTCCACTCACCGTGGGCGACCACTCCTCCTGGGGTCCACTCACCGTGGGCGACCACTCCTCCTGGGGTCCACTCACCCTGGGCGACCACTCCTCCTGGGGTCCACTCACCCTAGGCGACCACTCCTCCTGGGGTCCACTCACCCTGAGCGACCACTCCTCCTGGGGTCCACTCACCCTGAGCGACCACTCCTCCTGGGGTCCACTCACCCTGGGCGACCACTCCTCCTGGGGTCCACTCACCCTGGGCGACCACTCCTCCTGGGGTCCACTCCTCCTGGGGTCCACTCACCCTGGGCGACCACTCCTCCTGGGGTCCACAACTCCTGGGGTCCACAACTCCTGGGGTCCACAACTCCTGGGGTCCACAACTCCTGGGGTCCACAACTCGGCCCTGGACCACAACAAGGCGACAGCTCTGATTGACAGGCCAAAACCAAATGACGGGGAATAAAACTTTCTTTCCGACGCAAGTTTTTTTTTCCCCTCTCTCTGTTTTTTCCGATTTTAAAATAAAATAAATGTATTTTCTGTCTGTTATTTTTGTATTTTTGGAAATGTAATTTTGTTTTCTTTGTTTTCGAATCTTTCCGGTGATTCGGTCTGAGATTAGAGATTCTGATTCACTCACTTTCCCTCCCTTTTTTTTTCCCCTCTCTGATCCTGCCCCCTTTCCCTCTCTGTCCCTTAGTGTGAGGGAGGTTTGGACCTCATCATTTACCTCAATCTCCATCACCCTTCCATCACCCATATAGTTACTCCACCCTTACCTCTCTCTCCCTCCCCCAACCCCACACCCCCCATTCTATCGCCCCATCACCCTTGCCCCTTCCTCCCCTCTTATCCCCTTTAGCCCCTTCCCCTACACTTCTCCGGTTAAAATTGGAATCATAAGATGGATATACCGCGCTGGCAAGGCTGATGCCGGACAAGGGGGTGCAGGCAGGGAAGGTTGGGGGGAGTTGGGGTTAGGGGGGGAAGGGGGGTTAGGGGGGGAAGGGGGGCTTGGAGGGGATGGGGGCTTGGAGGGGATGGGGGCTTGGAGGGGATGGGGGCTTGGAGGGGGGGGGCTTGGAGGGGGGGGCTTGGAGGGGGGGGGGGCTTGGAGGGGGGGGGGGGCTTGGAGGGGGGGCTTGGAGGGGGGGGGCTTGGAGGGGGGGGATTGGAGGGGGGGATTGGAGGGGGGGATTGGAGGGGGGGGGATTGGAGGGGGGATTGGAGGGGGGGGCTTGGAGGGGGGGCTTGGAGGGGGGGGGCTTGGAGGGGGGGGGCTTGGAGGGGGGGGGGGGCTTGGAGGGGGGGGCTTGGAGGGGGGGGGGCTTGGAGGGGGGGGCTTGGAGGGGGCGGGCTTGGAAGGGGGGCTTAGAGGGGCTGGTGGTACAGGTGTAGAGCAGTGTGAGGGGAGGATAGAGCAGTGTGACGGGAGATAGAGTGAGGGGAGACAGAGTGAGGGGAGACAGAGTGAGGGGAGACAGAGTGAGGGGAGACTGAAGATAAGGAAAGTAAGAACGAGCAATAATGAAAAGTTATTCATAATTAAGGTTCAAGCAAACAGCGACGAAGAGGCGACATGAGAGAATGAATAACGGAAAAGTGAAGAGAAATGAACAATGAACATGTACAAAGACCTGATACTCGGTGGAGAGTGAAGCGAGGGGAACATGGAGGGGAGAGTAAACGAGGGGAGAGTGAAGCGAGATGTGGGAGGGGGGGGGGAATGAGGAGCCAGCTATAAGGATGAGTAAACACTGAATAAGGGGAGAGTGAAGGAAAGGGAAGGGTTGAAGGGGGAGCGCACTCTCCCCTCTTCTCCCCCTCCCCCTATCATGCGAGGGGACTCTACCAAAAATAACCCCTTCCCCCCCCCCCCCCACCCCCCCTAGTGTGTGTCCCAGGCTCATGAGCTTATATCCCCAGTCTATTTTTAGAGTTTGTGTGTGTGTGTGTGTGTGTGTGTGTGTGTGTGTGTGGGTCACCTATTTCACCTAGTTGTGCTTGCGGGGGTTGAGCTCTGGCTCTTTGGTCCCGCCTCTCAACTGTCAATCAACTGGTGTACAGGTTCCTGAGCCTACTGGGCTCTATCATATCTACACTTGAAACAGTGTATGGAGTCAGCCTCCACCACATTACTTCCTAATGCATTCCACCTGTTAACTACTCTGACACTGAAAAAGTTCCTTCTAACGTCTCTGTGCCTCATGTGGGTACTCAGTTTTCACCTGTGTCCCCTTGTTCGCGTCCCACCAGTGTTGAATAGTTTATCCTTGTTTACCCGGTCGATTCCTCTGAGGATTTTGTAGGTTGTGATCATGTCTCCCCTTACTCTTCTGTCTTCCAGTATCGTAAGGTGCATTTCCCGCAGCCTTTCCTCGTAACTCATGCCTCTTAGTTCTGGGACTAGTCTAGTGGCATACCTTTGGACTTTTTCCAGCTTCGTCTTGTGCTTGACAAGGTACGGGCTCCATGCTGGGGCCGCATACTCCAGGATTGGTCTTACATATGTGGTGTACAAGATTCTGAATGATTCCTTACACAGGTTCCTGAACGCTGTTCTGATGTTAGCCAGCATCGCATATGCCGCAGACGTTATTCTTTTTTTGTGTTCCTCACGCACACGTGAGGAACACAAATGCGAACTAGCCTGAATGGTCCCCAGGACTATATGCGACTGAAAACTCACACCCCAGAAGTGACTCGAACCCATACTGCCAGGAGCAACGCAACTGGTATCTACAGGACGCCTTAATCCGCTTGACCATCACGACCGGACAAATTTGTATTCCTCACTTCGCATTTGTGTTCCTCACGTGTGCCCCAAAGAATGAGGTGATTTGATAAAATGCTATGCCCAAGATTACCATCCGAGTGCCGGCAGGGAAGTGGTTCAAATAGCTTCGGCAATCACTTCCTTTTATCCGGTCGTGATGATCAAGCTGATTAAGGCGTCCTGTAGATACCAGTTGCCTTGCTCCTGGCAGTATGGGTTCGAGTCACTTTTGGGGTGTGAATTTTCAGTCGCATATAGTCCTGGGGACCATTCAGGCTTGTTCGCATATATTATATATATATATATATATATATATATATATATATATATATATATATATATATATATATATATATATATATATCTATGTCATACCTAGTAGCCAGAACGCACTTCTCTGCCTACTATGCAAGACCCGATTTGCCTAATAAGCCAAATTTTCATGAATTAATTATTTTTCGACTTCCTAACCTACCTAACCTAACCTAACCTAACTTTTTCGGC
>NC_091152.1:12431558-12444271 GCF_040958095.1 Procambarus clarkii
CATGGGTATTGAAAGAGTGTGCAAAGGCACTCTGCTTGCCACTCTCCATAGTGTATAGTAGGTCACTGGAGACGGGAGACCTACCAGAAATATGGAAGACGGCGAATGTGGTCCCAATATACAAAAAGGGCGACAGACAAGAGGCGCTGAACTACAGGCCAGTGTCCTTAACTTGTATACCATGCAAGGTGATGGAGAAGATCGCGAGAAAACACCTGGTAACACATCTGGAGAGAAGGGACTTCGTGACAACCCATCAACATGGGTTCAGGGAGGGTAAATCTTGCCTTACAGGCTTAATAAAATTCTACGATCAGGTGACAAAGATTAAGCAAGAAAGAGAAGGATAAGCGGACTACATTTTCTATCAGGGGGGAAAGCGCCAAGCCATTACGACTATATAGCACTAAGAAGGGATCAGGATAAGGATTTGGGATGGGACCGGGGAAAAGGAATGGTACCCACAACCACTTATGGACGGTCGGGGATTGAACGCCGACCTGCATGAAGCGTGACCGTCGCTCTACCGTCCAGTCCAAGCGGTTGAGCAATGTACTCATTGGTCGGGTACTCGTGTACTCATGCTGGTACAAGGGGGATTATAATATTAGTAATCCCTGGATTTCAGCCTTGATATTCTGCCCTCGTTAATATCGGGTTATACACATTTTTTTGTCAGTGTTGTAAACGGATTTTTCATCATATTTTTTACCGTTTTCAATTCCAGATTCTAAATTGAATTTACCTGTTTCCAAAATTGGTTTATGCCTGTCACAGAGTATGTACATATATGTGTGTGTGTGTACTCACCTAGTTATACTCGCCTAGTTGTGCTTGCGGGGGTTGTGCTTCGGCTCTTTGGTCCCGCCTCTCAACTGTCAATCAACTGGTGTACAGGTTCCTGAGCCTACTGGGCTCTATCATAACTACACTTCAAACTGTGTATGGAGTCAGCCTCCACCACATCACATGTATATGCACTAGTTTGTACATGTATATGTACTCGTGTATAATACATATATTCCAGAAACTAAATACAATTTAGGGTGACCTTTGTGGGCTCTCCGAAGTTCAGCTTAAGTGAGCCGTCACCCGCAGCTGTGGTCTGGGTACAGGGAGAGGGGGAGAGAGGGAGAGAGGGAGAGAGGGTGAGAGGGAGAGAGGGAGAGAGGGAGAGAGACACACACACCAGCCATGTTAAACACAGTACACAAGCATGTAGACACAACATTACCATAATGTCAACACATATCAGGTGCTTCATTACCTATGTTGGCGGTCTCACACCTGAGGTGCTTCAACACCTGCCAGTCACACCCGGGGTGCTTCAACACCTGCGGTCTCACACCCGGGGTGCTTCAACATCTGCCGTCACACACCCGGGGTGCTTCAACACCTGCGGGTCACACACCCGGGGTGCTTCAACACCTGCCGGTCACACACCCGGGGTGCTTCAACACCTGCGGGTCACACACCCGGGGTGCTTCAACACCTGCGGTCACACACCCGGGGTGCTTCAACACCTGCCGGTCACACACCCGGGGTGCTTCAACACCTGCGGGTCACACACCCGGGGTGCTTCAACACCTGCCGGTCACACACCCGGGGTGCTTCAACACCTGCCGGTCACACACCCGGGGTGCTTTAACACCTGCGGTCACACACCCGGGGTGCTTTAACACCTGCGGTCACACACACGGGGTGCTTCAACACCTGCCGGTCACACACCCGGGGTTCTTCAACACCTGCCGGTCACACACCCGGGGTGCTTCAACACCTGCCGGTCACACACCCGGGGTGCTTCAACACCTGCCGGTCACACACCCGGGGTGCTTCAACACCTGCCGGTCACACACCCGGGGTGCTTCAACACCTGCCGGTCACACACCCGGGGTGCTTCAACACCTGCCGGTCACACACCCGGGGTGCTTCAACACCTGCCGGTCACACACCCGGGGTGCTTCAACACCTGCCGGTCACACACCCGGGGTGCTTCAACACCTGCCGGTCTCACACCCGGGGTGCTTCAACAGCTGCCGGTCACACACCCGGGGTGCTTCAACACCTGCGGGTCACACACCCGGGGTGCTTCAACACCTGCCGGTCACACACCCGGGGTGCTTCAACACCTGCCAGTCACACACCCGGGGTGCTTCAACACCTGCCGGTCACACACCCGGGGTGCTTCAACACCTGCCGGTCACACACCCGGGGTGCTTCAACACCTGCCGGTCACACACCCGGGGTGCTTCAACACCTGCCAGTCACACACCCGGGGTGCTTTAACACCTGCGGTCACACACACGGGGTGCTTCAACACCTGCCGGTCACACACCCGGGGTGCTTCAACACCTGCCGGTCACACACCCGGGGTGCTTCAACACCTGCCGGTCACACACCCGGGGTGCTTCAACACCTGCCGGTCACACACCCGGGGTGCTTCAACACCTGCCGGTCACACACCCGGGGTGCTTCAACACCTGCCGGTCACACACCCGGGGTGCTTCAACACCTGCCGGTCACACACCCGGGGTGCTTTAACACCTGCGGTCACACACCCGGGGTGCTTCAACACCTGCGGGTCACACACCCGGGGTGCTTCAACACCTGCCAGTCACACCCGGGGTGCTTCAACACCTGCCGTCACACACCCGGGGTGCTTCAACACCTGCGGTCACACACCCGGGGTGAGACGTTCGTTCAATTGAACAATTGAACATATGTGAACATAAAGTGAACATATAGAATATGTTCTTCAAACCAGTGGGCGAATTTTGTTATGTTTCATTAAAAATTGAACAAAAAATAACATTCTAAGAAATGTTTATATTCTGAATGTTTTTTTTTATTTTTGTGTTGTATCTTGAGGTTATCTTGAGATGATTTCGGGGCTTTAGTGTCCCCGCGGCCCGGTCCTCGACCAGGCCTCCACCCCCCAGGAAGCAGCCCGTGACAGCTGACTAACACCCACGTACCTATTTTACTGCTAGGTAACAGGGGGCATAGAGTGAAAGGAAACTCTGCCCATTGTTTCTCGCCGGCGCCTGGGATCGAACCCAGGATCACAAGTCCAGCGTGCTGTCCGCTCGGCCGACCGGTCTGAAATCGTGTATTTTCTTGAACTGTTATATTGAATGGCATGAAATACTTTGACTTTGATAACTATCTTTTGCTTGTTTGGGTTCACATTTGGATGTATAAAACGCATAACGAATGAAAAAAAAAAATTAATTTTCTGCATTTATTACTAAAAAATAAAGCAATAATAATGGTAATATATGAACTGTATATTAATAATACTCCATAATAGGTGGATTTCGTATTAATAAAACGGAAGTTTTATTAATCATTATTTTACAAATGTATTTTTTTTTTTAATATATTAGTGGTCGACGAGACTTAAAATGATGAATTAAGTGGTCCGTGAGGTTAGAAAAGCTGGCGAATGTTATAGTTAAAATTATGTAAACATAGCCAAGCTTCCGTTGTAGTCCAGACCGCATGCGGGGGTCTACGCCCCCTCCCCCCCACCCGCATGCGGCGGGGTCCACGCTCCCCCCCGCATCATTCGTCCGAGTTGCCTGAACTTCAAGTGATTAACAGGTAAGGTTGGACGGCTTACAACCAATGACCTTTCACCACTGAAGAGGTGTTGGCACCCCTCGCTGTTATGTAACCCCACACATCTTCTCAAGGTGCCGCACCTGGCCCAACTTGGTGGACAGGTGGCCATTGATGACCACAACACACGGCGGTCAGTCATCAACATCTTTATGTATGATTTATGTATGATTTATGTCCATCCCGAGTACCGGGATGAAGTACTGGGATAAGGGTACTGGGAGTTCCTTTACTCTCTACTGCTACTTCTTCTACTCTGGACAAAGGCCCCCGTTTACAAAAGCAGTGTTACTCATCATCCATTCATGTGTAAACTGACTCGTATTCATCATGATGAATCAGAAAATCCACATGCAGGATCAGCTGCCTTCAGCCTCGTTCTCTTCCCAGCAACAGAGTTGCAACAAACAGGTTATTCCTTCTGGTGCATCTGTTCACCTAGCAGTAAATAGGTACACCAGGATGTAGTCAGTCTGTTGTGGGGTTACAACCATTCTGGGGATGGTCAGTAGTTTGTCCTGAGGGTGGGGGGGGGGGGGAAGAGGGCACCTCGATATTAGCGTAATATGTATATATACCCTGGCTGCCTGTCCCCCTGACCCAATAAATAATTATGTTTCAGCTTGTGACTCTCGTGCTGTTTCCACACACACACACACACACACACACACACACACACACACACACACACACACACACACCTCACTCAAACACACACACACGTGTCACACACACACACGTCACACACACACACACACACACACACACACACACACGTCACACACACACACACACACACACACACACACACACACACACACACACACACACGTCACACACACACACGTCACACACACACACACACACACACACACACACACACACACACACACACACACACACACACACACACACACACACACACACGTGTGTCACACACACACACGTGTAACACACACACACATGTGAACTGCATTCACATATTACACATATTGAATGTTCACATATTCCATGTGAACATGCCGGACCACCGCCCACAGCACCACCTATAACACCCCCACCAAAACCACGTCTCCTCAAGTCATTGTAACCCATCATTATCCCTCCGCCGAAAAAAACAAAAAAAAACAAAAAAAAACTCCGGTCCACCTTCTCTGAAGAGCTGGTGACGTCACGGCCCCAGGAATCCCGCCATTTTCGGTCCAGCGCCGCTGCGAATTGCATTCACTTTTACCTATTTTTTTTAGCGGGTGATGGGCGCGGTTTCCAGCATTCCTTGGCCAGCGGAGAATTTTATTGGTTGTTGCGGTAAAATGTACATAACAGAAACACGTGTCGCAACTCAACACGCAACACGGTTTTGTTATGCAACAAGTTCACAATTGCGTCAACTAGCAAGTGAGTTAACAATTTTAATATGAACGTGTAGGGTAGGGAAGGGAAAGGGAGGTTGGGGGGAGAGAAGGGAGGTTGGGGGAAAGGGTTAGGGTAGGGGGAGGGGAGGGAATGATGGCCAGTTACTGTGAACTTCTGCTAGGATACAATATCCGGCTACTGTGAACTACTGCTAGGACACAATATCCAGCTACTGTGAACTTCTGTTAGGACAATATCCAGCTACTGTGAACTTCTGCTAGGACACAATATCCATCTACTGTGAACTACTGCTAGGACACAATATCCAGCTACTGTGAACTTCTGCTAGGACACAATATCCAGCTACTGTGAACTACTGCTAGGACACAATATCCAGCTACTGTGAACTTCTGCTAGGACACAATATCCAGCTACTGTGAACTTCTGCTAGGACACAATATCCAGCTACTGTGAACTACTGCTAGGACACAATATCCAGCTACTGTGAACTTCTGCTAAGATACAATATCCAGCTACTGTGAACTACTGCTAGGACACAATATCCAGCTACTGTGAACTTCTGCTAGGACACAATATCCAGCTACTGTGAACTACTGCTAGGACACAATATCCAGCTACTGTGAACTACTGCTAGGACACAATATCCAGCTACTGTGAACTACTGCTAGGACACAATATCCAGCTACTGTGAACTTCTGCTAGGACACAATATCCAGCTACTGTGAACTACTGCTAGGACACAATATCCAGCTACTGTGAACTACTGCTAGGACACAATATCCAGCTACTGTGAACTTCTGCTAAGATACAATATCCAGCTACTGTGAACTACTGCTAGGACACAATATCCAGCAACTGTGAACTACTGCTAGGACACAATATCCAGCTACTGTGAACTACTGCTAGGACACAATATCCAGCTACTGTGAACTTCTGCTAGGACACAATATCCAGCTACTGTGAACTACTGCTAGGACACAATATCCAGCTACTGTGAACTACTGCTAGGACACAATATCCAGCTACTGTGAACTTCTGCTAAGATACAATATCCAGCTACTGTGAACTACTGCTAGGACACAATATCCAGCTACTGTGAACTTCTGCTAGGACACAATATCCAGCTACTGTGAACTACTGCTAGGACACAATATCCAGCTACTGTGAACTTCTGCTAAGATACAATATCCAGCTACTGTGAACTACTGCTAGGACACAATATCCAGCTACTGTGAACTTCTGCTAAGATACAATATCCAGCTACTGTGAACTACTGCTAGGACACAATATCCAGCTACTGTGAACTTCTGCTAGGACACAATATCCAGCTACTGTGAACTTCTGCTAGGACACAATATCCAGCTACTGTAACCTGTAGCGGGACCCACAAACGATTCCCGGCTACTGTGAACGTGTGGAGGTGGGAGTGTGTGTGTGGGGGGGGAGGGGGACGATACTCAGCTACTGTGACCGTGTGAGGGGACGATACCCAGCTACTGTGACCGTGTGAGGGGACGATACCCAGCTACTGTGACCATGTGAGGGGACGATACCCAGCTACTGTGACCGTGTGAGGGGACGATACCCAGCTACTGTGACCATGTGAGGGGACGATGCCCAGCTACTGTGACCGTGTGAGGGGACGATACCCAGCTACTGTGACCGTGTGAGGGGACGATACCCAGCTACTGTGACCGTGTGAGGGGACGATACCCAGCTACTGTGACCGTGTGAGGGGACGATACCCAGCTACTGTGACCGTGTGAGGGGACGATACCCAGCTACTGTGACCGTGTGAGGGGACGATACCCAGCTACTGTGACCATGTGAGGGGACGATAATCAGCTACTGTGACCGTGTGAGGGGACGATACCCAGCTACTGTGACCATTTGAGGGGACGATACCCAGCTGCTGTGACCATTTGAGGGGACGATACCCAGTTACTGTGACCATGTGAGGGGACGATACCCAGCTACTGTGACCGTGTGAGGGGACGATACCCAGCTACTGTGACCATGTGAGGGGACGATACCCAGCTACTGTGACCGTGTGAGGGGACGATACCCAGCTACTGTGACCGTGTGAGGGGACGATACCCAGCTACTGTGACCATATGAGGGGACGATACCCAGCTACTGTGACCGTGTGAGGGGACGATACCCAGCTACTGTGACCATGTGAGGGGACGATAATTAACTACTGTGAATATGGAGTGGGACCCACAGACGATCCCTGGATACTGTTTCCGTGACTGGTAAACAGATACATATACACGTGGACAGATATACATATATATGCATACACATATATTCATCTGAACATACACCCATCGATGCAGGCAATCTATACAGGCATTGATGTTCGTATACATAGTTATGAGAATCATACTTATTTACATGAGTGTATACATATATAAATATATATATAAATATACATACTGTAATATAAATACACATGCACTCATACAGACAGACACATGAGTTACAAAGCTACAGCACCAAGCCCCTTCAGAAATAACAAAATACAAAAATATATTAAAAATATGGAGAAAAACGACATTATTACATCAAGAACATATTCCTGGAAGATACAGTAGTGATACGAAGCTTTTCACTGTAAAACTTTGCCCAATATTATTTCAAGACATTTGTTTAAGATGCTCATTACAAACTCTCTCAATTAGCCTGCCTTAACAAGTCAGGCGACATGTAATGGCCCCCTTTCCTGGTCTTTTAATTAACGAGCCATTTATAAATTAACAATTATATCCCTTTGCATGAATGTTAGAATTCACACGACAGTTTAAACATCGGTGTTTCGGCATCAGCGCTGAATGCGTTTGATTTTTAAGGCGAGCAAAAGCAGCAGCAGCGGCGGCAAGCACTGTGGTGTTTTAAGGTAGAGGGCAAGGTCGGGGGGGCAGGAGCAGCCCCGCCGCCCTCGCAGGGTGGGCAGGAGCAGCCCCCCAGGGTGGGTGGGCAGGATGGGTGGGCAAGAGCCCCCCACCAAGCATGATAAACACCCACCAGCTTGCCAATAGCACTTCATATTTCTCCCGTCCTCAATAAACCTTGCCCGGGTCCGTGGTCTCTTAATCTGGTATCGACACACACACACACACACCTGTGAGCAAACCACACACTGAACCAGACCGCGGCCTGAGCGAGGCTGTGTTGCCGGGAGGGCCGCCCCCCTCCCCTTACCCCCCCCCCCCCCCTACACACACACACACACACACACACACACACACACACACACACACACACCTGTTGATTGACAGTTGAAACTGTTGATTGACAGTTGAAACTGTTGATTGACAGTTGAAACTGTTGATTGACAGTTGAAACTGTTGATTGACAGTTGAAACTGTTGATTGACAGTTGAAACTGTTGATTGACAGTTGAAAGGCGGGACCAAAGAGCCAAAGCTCAACCCCCGCAAGCACAAATAGGTGAGGACACACACACACACACACACACACACACACACACACACACACACACACACACACACACACACACACACACGCCTCTTCATACACACACGACACACCTACATTCACATTTCACATTCTCTTTAGGTAGGATGATTGTTCAATAAACCCCTGAACTATATGTTTAACACATCCCTAACCCTGTCCATGGAGGACAGAAGAAAATGTATATATGTGCTGGTTAGCATTGTAAATGTCCGGCCACGTCTGTGGTAGAGAAAAAAAATCTCTTTATGTTTCTAAGTACGCACTGTTTTTGTAAGTGTGTACTTGTCAATAACCAATCAGTGGCTACGGAGGAAAGCGAGGTGTAGCTCCTGGTCCCCCGCCTACAGGTCGTGTCTCACCTGGTACGGTTTAATTTAACTATGTTAATGCTCAAATTCCTTGAAGAATCTTTCAGTGCATTCCACTTTTTTAATCACCTGGTGAAGGCACGAGTGTGTATCTTTATATTACCTCGACTTATTGGCTTTTCCAGCTTTAACTTATATCGTCTTGTCCTACTTTCCTTCAATTTAATGAGTCTGCTGTTGTCTACATTCTCTATACCCTTCAGTATGTTGTATGTTGGGATCATATCCCTTCAGTGCTGGTCTAACAAATGCTGCGCGAATGGCCTTGACAGACTTGTTATTTAGGTTTTAATAAGCGATGTTTTAACATCTACCAGTCTCCGTGGTGCAGTGGTAAGACACTCGCCTGGCGTTCCGCGAGCGCTTTGTCATGGGTTCGTATCCTGGCCGGGGAGGATTTACTGGGCGCAATGCCTTAACTGTAGCCTCTGTTTAACGCAACAGTAAAATGTGTACTTGGTTGTAACAACGATTCTTCGCGGCGGGGATCGTATTCCAGGGACCTGCCCGAAACGCTACGCGTACTAGTGGCTCTACAACCATGTAACAACTCTTGTATATATCTCAAAAAAATACATTTGCCAGCGTTTCAGATGCTGCTGATGTTTCACAGTTTGTGTGTGGCTACTGTTGGAATTGTATTCACTCATAATCTTCATCTTCTCCTCAGATAGTGTAGATACCCCCCCCCCCTAGTTTCCCTTCTCTTGTTTACATCTTAATTACCGTAGGAATCTTAATGCAGCTGTTGGGACGGCTTCCAGCAACCATTTATTTGCCCTCGCTTGGAGTTGGTCAGTGTGGTCCATTAACTTCCATTAAATTAAAATTATTAAAATTAAAATTTTATAAATATAAAATTATTATTATTCCATTAAATTAAAAATTCAGTTCTGCTGTTTTCCACATTATCTGTAGACATTGATATGTACGTCCTTATCTCCCTCGGGAAGGTCGTTCACATTAATTGGGAACAGCAGTGGTTCCTAGACCGAGCCTTGTGGGACCCCCACTTGTTACAGTCCATCCAGCTTGATTCCTGTGACTGTGGCTTTGTTTTCTGTCCTTTCTGGTCAAGGACACTTTCCCCCAGTTTCAGTTCAAGGACAGTACCCGGTTGAGAGTAAATACAGCTTCCTGCTCTATTTGACCAGACCACACACTAGAAGGTGAAGGGACGACGACGTTTCGGTCCGTCCTGGACCATTCTCAAGTCGATCAACATTCTCAAGTCAAATCGACTTGAGAATGGTCCAGGACGGACCGAAACGTCGTCGTTGTCCCTTCACCTTCTAGTGTGTGGTCCATTCTCAAGTCGATCAACATTCTCAAGTCAAATCGACTTGAGAATGGTCCAGGACGGACCGAAACGTCGTCGTCGTCCCTTCACCTTCTAGTGTGTGGTCCATTCTCAAGTCGATCAACATTCTCAAGTCAAATCGACTTGAGAATGGTCCAGGACGGACCGAAACGTCGTCGTCGTCCCTTCACTTTCTAGTGTGTGGTCTGGTCAAATTACTTTAGCCACGTTATTGTGACTCATCGCCTGCTGCTCTATCTTATACATAAGTCTGTGAGAAAGAGTGTTCAAAGCGTTTTGGCACTCTAGAATAAACAGTCTACCCAGCCGTCATTATCTTGTATTATTTTAGTTATCCTGTCACAAAAGTTAATCACACACAGTCTCCGTGGTGTAGTGGTAAGACACTCGCCTGGCGTTCCGCGAGCGCTATGTCATGGGTTCGTATCCTGGCCGGGGAGGATTTACTGGGCGCAAATCCTTAACTGTAGTCTCTGTTTAACGCAACAGTAAAATGTGTACTTGGATGAAAAAACGATTCTTCGCGGCGGGGATCGTATTCCAGGGACCATAGGATTAAGGACTTGCCCGAAACGCTACGCGTACTAGTGGCTCTACAACCATGTAACAACTCTTGTACATATCTCAAAAAATCAGATTTTTAGGGCACGATTTCTTTTTTTCTAAAGCAATGCTGCTCTTTCACTACGAAGTTGTTCCTCTCGAAGTGTGTGTGTGTGTGTGTGTGTACTCACCTAATTACTCGCCTAATTGTGCTTGCGGGGGTTGAGCTCTGGCTCTTTGGTCCCGCCTCTCAACCGTCAATCAACAGGTGTACAGGTTCCTGAGCCTATTGGGCTCTATCATATCTACACTTGAAACTGTGTATGGAGTCAGCCTCCACCACATTACTTCCTAATGCATTCCATTTGTCAACCACTCTGACACTAAAAAACTTCTTTCTAATATCTCTGTGGCTCATTTGGGCACTCAGTTTCCACCTGTGTCCCCTAGTGCGTGTGCCCCTTGTGTTAAATAGCCTGTCTTTATCAACCCTGTCAATTCCCTTGAGGATCTTGAATGTGGTGATCATGTCCTCCCTAACTCTTCTGTCTTCCAACGAAGTGAGTTTTAATTCCCGTAGTCTCTCCTCGTAGCTCATACCTCTCAGCTCGAGTACTAGTCTGGTGGCAAACCCGTGAACCTTTTCCAGTTTAGTCTTATCCTTGACTAGATATGGACTCCATATCTAATCTATCTATCTCTCAGCCTGAGTGAGAGACTTTAAGGGTAAGCATTACTGTAAATAAATACTAGGAAATGCACTTGCGTACAGCAACAGTCAGTGTGAACACGACTATCAACAAAACTAGCTGCCAAGACGCCCGGAACGACTCCCCCCCCCCCCCCTGAAAGTGGTCATTAGCGGTGATCTTAGAACAAAGACTCATTCCAGCTGATTAGAAAGGTTAGAAGGTAAGGAAGGTGGGGGTCCAGGAGCTAACACCTCGATCCTACAGGCACAAAGAGTACATACAAGTATTATATACACTCCCACTCATCCAACTAGGTGAGAACACGCACACACACACACGCACACGCGCACACACACACACACACACACACATAATGGAATGCATTAGGAAGTGATGTGGTGGAGGCTGACTCCATACACAGTTTCAAGTGTAGATATGATAGAGCCCAATAGGCTCAGGAACCTGTACACCTGTTGATTGACGGTTGAGAGGCGGGACCAAAGAGCCAAAGCTCAACCCCCGCAAGCACAAATAGGTGAATAGGTGAGTACACACACACCCACACACCCACACCCACACACACACAAACACACCCACCCACACACACACACACCCACACACACACCCACACACACACCCACACACACACCAACACCCACACACACACCCACACCGACACCCACACACACACACACCCACACACACACACACACACACCCACACACACCCACACCCACACACACACACACACACACACACACCCACACACACACCCACACTCACACACACACCCACACCCACACACCCACACACACACACACCCACACACCCACACACACACACACCCACACACCCCCACACACACACACACACACACATACGACACTAGAAAGAAGAAGGGAGAGGGGGGACATGATAGGAACGTATAAGATACTCAGAGGAATTGACAGAGTGGACATAGACGAAATGTTCACACGGAATAGTAACAGAACGAGGGGACATGGATTGAAGCTTGAAACTCAGATGAGTCACAGAGATGTTAGGAAGTTTTCTTTTAGCGTGAGAGTAGTGGGGAAATGGAATGCACTTCAGGAACAGGTTGTGGAAGCAAATACTATTCAGAATTTTAAAACCAGGTATGATAGGGAAATGGGACAGGAGTCATTGCTGTAAACAACCGATGCTCGAAAGGCGGGATCCAAGAGTCAATGCTCGATCCTGCAGACACAACTAGGTGAGTACAACTAGGTGAGTACACACACACACACACACACACACACACACACACACACACACACACACACACACA
>NC_091152.1:12444771-12497271 GCF_040958095.1 Procambarus clarkii
CCTCCTCCCCACCCTCACACTCCCCAGTACCTCCTCCCCACCCTCACACTCCCCAGTACCTCCTCCCCACCCTCACACTCCCCCAGTACCTCCTACCCCCCACCCTCACACTCCCCAGTACCTCCTACCCCCCACCCTCACACTCCCCAGTACCTCCTCCTCCCCACCCTCACACTCCCCAGTACCTCCTCCCCACCCTCACACTCCCCAGTACCTCCTACCCCCCACCCAGTACCTCCTCCTCCCCACCCTCACACTCCCCAGTACCTCCTCCTCCCCACCCTCACACACCCCCAGTACCTCCTCCTCCCCACCCTCACACACCCCCAGTACCACCTCCTCCCCACCCTCACACTCCCCCAGTACCTCCTCCCCCCCCACCCTCACACTCCCCCAGTACCTCCTCCCCCCCCACCCTCACACTCCCCCAGTACCTCCTACCCCCCACCCTCACACTCCCCCAGTACCTCCTCCCCACCCTCACACTCCCCAGTACCTCCTCCCCACCCTCACACTCCCCAGTACCTCCTCCTCCTCACCCCCACACTCCCCAGTACCTCCTCCCCACCCTCACACTCCCCAGTACCTCCTACCCCCCACCATCACACTCCCCAGTACCACCTCCTCCCCACCCTCACACTCCCCAGTACCTCCTCCCCACCCTCACACTCCCCAGTACCTCCTCCTCCCCACCCTCACACTCCCCAGTACCTCCTCCTCCCCACCCTCACACACCCCCAGTACCTCCTCCTCCCCACCCTCACACACCCCCAGTACCTCCTCCTCCCCACCCTCACACACCCCCAGTACCACCTCCTCCCCACCCTCACACTCCCCAGTACCTCCTCCTCCCCACCCTCACACTCCCCAGTACCTCCTCCTCCTCACCCCCACACTCCCCAGTACCTCCTCCCCACCCTCACACTCCCCAGTACCTCCTACCCCCCACCCTCACACTCCCCAGTACCTCCTCCCCACCACCACACTCCCCAGTACCTCCCCCACCCTCACACTCCCCAGTACCTCCTCCCCACCCCCACACTCCCCAGTACCTACTCCTCACCATCTTCTCTTCACTGGTCTCCTCTAATATCTCCGTCTCAAGAAATGTTGACCTAAATGTTTACTCCTCTTACGATTAAATATTATTATACGCGTTAAAACACAGATCTGTTATGTAATAAAGTTATATATATATATATAGGTTCTGGAATCTGGCTACGGATTAAGACTTGTAAAGATTAAATGACGCTATATAAGACATGAAGGTAGAAGCCTACCTAGCAGTAGGCCTAGATCCCAGAGAGGAGTATAGGCCTACCAGACAATTGTCGTCCAGAAAGAGTGGGGGGGGGGGTGAGGAGCCCCGGGTAGTACTGTCCTCCCGCTTAAACTGGTTTATTTATGACGAATGTATAGCCAAGTTTACCTCCAGGTTGTGTGGGCTGGGTGTACTATACAGTATAGTACACTGTATAGTGTACTATAGTGAGTACTCGGTCACTGTAGCGAGTATCGTTATGGTAGTATATGGTGTGTGGTATCCCTTGAGTACTCTAGGTCTCCAGTTTACTTGCTTTTCCTAGTTGTTGGGACCTGTGGTATACCCCCCTCTACCTCCCCCCCTCTCTCTCTGTTCTCTCTGACCCATGACTCTCTGACTCTCTGACTCTCTGACTCTCTGACTCTCTCGCAGTGTTAGGTCGGCTGGTATTGGTATTCCTAAAGGGTTTACGTGGTTAACTACCACTTCAAACTTCCATTCCCGCCACCATTCCCACTACCATTCCCGCCACCATTGCCGCCACCATTCCCACTACCATTCCCGCCACCATTCCCGCCACCATTCCCGGCACCATTCCCGCCACCATTCCCGCCACCATTCCCACCACCATTCCCACCACCATTCCCACCACCATTCCCGCCACCATTCTCACCACCATTCCCGCCACCATTCCCACCACCATTCCCGCCACCATTCCCGCCACCATTCCCACCGCCACCATTCCCACCGCCACCATTCCCACCACCATTCCCGCCACCACCATTCCCGCCACCATTCCCACCACCACCATTCCCGCCACCATTCCCACCACCACCATTCCCGCCACCATTCCCACCACCACCATTCCCGCCACCATTCCCACCACCACCATTCCCGCCACCATTCCCGCCACTATTTCCACCACCATTCCCGCCACCATTCCCACCACCACCATTCCCGCCACCATTCCCGCCACCATTCCCACCACCACCATTCCCGCCACCATTCCCACCACCATTCCCGCCACCATTCCCACCACCACCATTCCCGCCACCACCATTCCCGCCACCATTCCCACCACCACCATTCCCGCCACCATTCCCGCCACCATTCCCACCACCACCATTCCCACCACCACCATTCCCGCCACCACCATTCCCGCCACCACCATTCCCGCCACCATTCCCACCACCATTCCCGCCACCATGCCCACCACCATTCCCACCACCACCATTCCCGCCACCATTCCCACCACTCCCACCACCACCATTCCCGCCACCATTCCCACCACCACCATTCCCGCCACCATTCCCGCCACCATTCCCACCACCACCATTCCCACCACCATTCCCGCCACCATTCCCACCACCACCATTCCCGCCACTACCATTTTCACCACCACCATTCCCGCCACCATTCCCACCACCACCATTCCCACCACCACCATTCCCACCACCACCCGCGCCTCACCTCACAAAACAACACGTGGCTGTCACACCATTTTTTCTTCCCAAAATACCACACAACCTGAGGGGGCTATCACCCCCCCCCTCCCCCCCGCCCCCCCCCCAGGACCTCGGCCGCCATGTTTAAAGCTTTCTAAATAACAATACACCCTTCCTCCTTCACCCCACCCCCTCCCTTCCCTTCCCTTCCCCCCCTTCCTTGCCCTCCGAGTGGTATGAAATCAAATCAATCATATCAAGTACTTTTGTCGCTCTAGAACTGGTATGTCTGGGGGAGATGTAGGGGTAGGGGAGGTGGTGTGGAGTGGGGGGGGGTAGGAGGAAGGGGGTGTGGGGGGGTGAGGAAGGGGTGTGTGTGTGGGGGGTGTCATGGGTGTGGTGCAGGCGGGGCCTCGCGGCTGAGTGAACACCGCTCGGGAGTCATAGTCCTAAAGGCCGGGGGTTCGATCCCCGGCGGAGGCCGAAAGAAATGGATAGAGTTCCTTACATCCTGATACTCCATGTTTGCCTAGCAGAAATAGATACCTGGTAATTAGACCGCTGCTACGGGCTCTGGGGATGTGTGTGTGTACTCACCTAATTGTGTTTGCGGGGGTTGAGCTCTGGCTCTTTGGTCCCGCCTGTGTGTGTGTGTGTGTGTGTGTGTGTGTGTGTGTGTGTGTGTGTGTGTGTGTGTGTGTGTGTGTGTGTGTGAGTGTGTGTGTGTGTGTGTGTGTGTGTGTGTGTGTGTGAATGTGTGTGTGAGTGTGTGTGAGTGTGTATGAGTGTGTGTGTGTGTGTGTGTGTGTGTGTGTTTTAGAGAGAAATATATGGAGTAGATATAATAGAGTAGATATAAAAGGCGGGGTCCAAGAGCTAACATCTCAATCCTGCAGACACAAATAGCAAATACACACGCGCGCCCTGTACAATACCACCCCTGACTTTGTCCCATGTACAAAAACTGTTCGCACAGAGGGTGGAAATGTGCGAATATTGCATGGGCGGAATGTTGTAGAGAACAATGTACAAAATATGCCAGCAAGTTCAAAACTGCGAGGAACAATGCGCAAAAAAAGAACACAGGCCATTTGTTCACTACCTTGAACTGTTCTGTGCTTCAGCTCTGCGTTCTTAGCTTGAAGAATATGGTAGATTCCTCCCTACATTTAGACGTAGTGAAATATGCATAATATAATGAGTAATATAATGCAATATAATGAGCGAGTCCTTGAATATATATTTCAGTTTTAATCGTTCATGTCGTGAGATTACACATACACAGATCATACTAACGTGATGCATCAAATGAACAAATCCACAAGGGCCGTGACGAGGATTCGAACCTGCGTGAGATATTCGACCCGTCGTGAGCCTACGCTTGTCTAACCTTAGGCCGACCCCCAATCCGTCCAACGGCCTCATTACGTGGTATTAACTACACAGAAATATGCGAAGGTGGATGTTATCTTGAGGTTATCTTGAGATGATTTCGGGGCATTTAATGTCCCCGCGGCCCGGTCCTCAACCACGCCTCCACCCCCAGGAAGCAGCCCGTGACAGCTGACTAACACCCAGGTACCTATTTTACTGCTAGGGAAAAGGGGGTATAGGGTGAAAGAAACTCTGCCCATTGTTTCTCACCGGCGCCTGGTATCGAACCCAGGACCACATGGATGCCAACCGACGCTGCTTCTCAGGGTAAATATTTTCTCATGACTCGTCAATTCAGAAAAGTGGCTAAGAAACAGTCACATCTCGACTATTACAATTAGCACACCTATTATTACCTTAAATTATCTCCCTATTCTTAAATTATTCTCAATTTCATATTCAGGGATTACAGGCGACTCAAGCACAATATTAAGTACCTCGGAGTTCAAGAATTAGAGGTACTTTGCACTTCAGGAATTAAAAGTACTTTTACAGTTCAAGAATTAGAGGTACTTTTACAGTTCAAAAATTATAGAGGTACTTTTACAGTTCAAGAATTAGAGGTAATTTTACAGTTCAGGAATTATAGAGGTACTTTTACAGTTCAAGAATTAGAGGTACTTTTACAGTTCAAAAATTATAGAGGTACTTTTACAGTTCAGGAATTAGAGGTAATTTTACAGTTCAGGAATTAGAGGTACTTTTACAGTTCAAAAATTATAGAGGTACTTTTACAGTTCAGGAATTAGAGGTAATTTTACAGTTCAAGAATTAGAGGTACTTTTACAGTTCAAAAATTATAGAGGTACTTTTACAGTTCAAGAATTAGAGGTAATTTTACAGTTCAGGAATTATAGAGGTACTTTTACAGTTCAGGAATTAGAGGTAATTTTACAGTTCAGGAATTAGAGGTACTTTTACAGTTCAAAAATTATAGAGGTACTTTTACAGTTCAGCAATTAGAGGTACTTTTACAGTTCAAAAATTATAGAGGTACTTTTACAGTTCAAGAATTAGAGGTAATTTTACAGTTCAGGAATTAAAAGTATTTTACGAGTTGGAAATGGACATCAGGAAAAAAAAAATACATTCACTACCATCCAGGGAACTATTGTCCCCACACAAACCCTGGGATTTATACCGACACGTATAAATGCTGCAATTTACCCTCGGGCTCACCATAGCCCGTGCTGCTTCGAAATTTTCGTTCTAAGTAGCGAATCTTAAAAAACAACAGCAACGTGCATTTTACCTCGTAATCAACAACTCACTCACTCCTCGTCTGAGTAGATATAAAGGACTGAGTAGATATGAAGATGTATTAATATACGAAAGTACTTAAAGGAAATTCCTGTTTCAATTTTCCTCCGTGGTCTGACACTGTCACATTTTTAATCACGTGTTTATTTTCGTGATATACACACACAAGTGTGTGTACACCTCCCTCTCCGCTTCACCTAACCCCCCATAAACGTAGGGAGCAGCTAAGGGTCGAGTGAGGTGATCGTTGCCTGACTCTGGCTTCAAGCTGTCCGCCAGGTCTTACATCTTCCCTCTCGGTCAATCGAGGCCCATCAAACAGTTGTATGCTCCAAGTCGAATTCATCTGGACGTTGAACAAGGAACATGATTCAGACTTAGCTCAGACACACATAAAGGTCTTTGTGTGGAGCAATAAGTGGGTATTAATACTGTGTTATTGACACGTAAACTATAAATATATTAAATGAACAAATCCACAAGGGCCGTGACGAGGATTCGAACCTGCGTCCGGGAGCATCCCAGACACTTATTATTATTATTAACATCTTTATTGACAAAATTAATTACAATTTTGCCTAATCCCAGACACTGCCTTAATCGACTGAGCTAGATTAAGGCAGTGTCTGGGATGCTCCCGGACGCAGGTTCGAATCCTCGTCACGGCCCTTGTGGATTTATTCATTTGATGCATCACGTTAGTGTATATAAATATTGTATTAATGTGTATGTGTATAAATATATTAATTTGCTGGTCTCTTAAAATCATGTTCTTCTCCTCGGGGTTTAATTTTTTAATGTGGAATTTCAAGAATTTTTGCAGAAATTCCTTCCGGGTTTGTAAAATTAAATGGAAAATTATTTTTAGGTAACTTGAGGAAAGTTTATATATTATTTTTAATTCCTTTCCCCTCACTGGGTATGGTATTGTCCCCTCGTCCCTGGAGAGACAGTTTAGAGGGTCCTAGAGGTGCCATAGAGGGCCACAGGGACCAAGAGGTGCCATAGAGGGCCACAGGTTCCTAGAGGTGCCATAGAGGCCAAAGGGTCCTAGAGGTGCCATAGAGGCCAAAGGGTCCTAGAGGTGCCATAGAGGCAACAGGGTCCCAGAGGTGCCATAGAGGGCCACAGGGTTCTAGAGGTGCCATAGAGGGCCACAGGGACCTAGAAGTGCCATAGAGGGCCACAGGGACCTAGAGGTGCCATAGAGGGCCACAGGGTCCTAGGTGCCATAGAGGGTCACAGGGTCCTAGAGGTGCCATAGAGGGCCACAAGGTCCTAGAGGTGCCATAGAGGGCCACAGGGTCCTAGAGGTGCCATAGAGGGCCACAGGGTCCTAGAGGTGCCATAGAGGGCCACAGGACCCTAGAGGTACCATAGAGGGCCACAGGACCCTAGAGGTACCATAGAGGGCCACAGGACCCTAGAGGTACCATAGAGGGCCACAGGGACCTAGAGGTGCCATAGAGGGCACAGGGACCTAGAGGTGCCATAGAGGGCACAGGGACCTAGAGGTGCCATATAGGGCCACAGGGGACCTAGAGGTGCCATATAGGGCCACAGGGGACCTAGAGGTGCCATAGAGGGCCACAGGGGACCTAGAGGTGCCATAGAGGGCCACAGGGGACCTAGAGGTGCCATAGAGGGCCACAAGGGACCTAGAGGTGCCATAGAGGGCCACAGGGGACCTAGAGGTGCCATAGAGGGCCACAGGGGACCTAGAGGTGCCATAGAGGGCCACAGGGGACCTAGAGGTGCCATAGAGGGCCACAGGGACCAAGAGGTGCCATAGAAGGCCACAGGGCCCCAGAGGTGCCATAGAAGGCCACAGGGACCTAAAGGTGCCATAGAGGGCCACAGGTTCCTAGAGGTGCCATAGAGGCCAAAGGGTCCTAGAGGTACCATAGAGGCAACAGGGTCCTAGAGGTGCCATAGAGGGCCACAGGGTTCTAGAGGTGCCATAGAGGGCCACAGGGACCTAGAAGTGCCATAGAGGGCCACAGGGACCTAGAGGTGCCATAGAGGACCACAGGGTCCTAGGTGCCATAGAGGGTCACAGGGTCCTAGAGGTGCCATAGAGGGCCACAGGGTCCTAGGTGCCATAGAGGGCCACAGGGTCCTAGAGGTGCCATAGAGGGCCACAGGACCCTAGAGGTACCATAGAGGGCCACAGGACCCTAGAGGTACCATAGAGGGCCACAGGGTCCTAGAGGTGCCATAGAGGGCACAGGGACCTAGAGGTGCCATAGAGGGCACAGGGACCTAGAGGTGCCATAGAGGGCACAGGGACCTAGAGGTGCCATATAGGGCCACAGGGGACCTAGAGGTGCCATAGAGGGCCACAGGGGACCTAGAGGTGCCATAGAGGGCCACAGGGGACCTAGAGGTGCCATAGAGGGCCACAGGGGACCTAGAGGTGCCATAGAGGGCCACAGGGGACCTAGAGGTGCCATAGAGGGCCACAGGGCCCCAGAGGTGCCATAGAGGGCCACAGGGACCTACAGGTGCCATAGAGGCCACAGGGACCTAGAGGTGCCATAGAGGGCCACAGGGACCTAGAGGTGCCATAGAGGGCCACAGGGTCCTAGAGGTGCCATAGAGGGCCACAGGGTCCTAGAGGTGCCATAGAGGGCCACAGGGTCCTAGAGGTGCCATAGAGGGCCACAGGGTCCTAGAGGTGCCATAGAGGGCTACAGGGACCTAAGGTGCCATAGAAGGCCACAGGGTTCTAGAAGTGCCATAGAGGGCTACAGGGTCTTAGATGTGCCATAGAGGGCCACAGGGACCTAGAGGTGCCATAGAGGGCCACAGGGCCCTAGAGGTGCCATAGAAGGCCATAGGGCCCTAGAGGTGCCATAGAGGGGCCACAGGGTCCTAGAGGTGCCATAGAGGCCACAGGGTCCTAGAGGTGCCATAAAAACCACAGGGACCTAGAGGTGCCATAGAGGGCCACAGGGACCTAGATGTACCATAGAGGGCCACAGGGTTCTAGAAGTGCCATAGACTGCCACAGGGTTCTAGAAGTGCCATAGACTGCCACAGGGTTCTAGAAGTGCCATAGACTGCCACAGGGTTCTAGAAGTACCATAGACTGCCACAGGGACGTAAAGGTGCCATAGAGGGCCACAGGGACCTAGAGGTGCCATAGAGGGCCACAGGGCCTTAGAGGTGCCATAGAGGGCCACAGGGCCCTAGAGGTGCCATAGAGAGCCACAGGGACCAAGGTGCCATAGAGGGCCACAGGGACATAGAAGTGCCATAAACTGCCACAGGGTTCTAGAAGTGTCATAGACTGCCACAGGGACCTAGATGTGCCATAGAGGGCCACAGGATCCTAGAAGTGCCATAGAGGGCCACAGGATCCTAGAAGTGCCATAGAGGGCCACAGGGACCTAGAGGTGCCATAGAGGGCCACGGGGTCCCAGAAGTGCCATAGAGGCCACAGGGACCTAGAGGTGCCATATAGGCCACAGGGTCCTAGAGGTGCCATAGAGGCCACAGGGTCCTAGAGGTGCCATAGAGGCCACAGGGTCCTAGAAGTGCCATACAGGCCACAGGGACCTAGAGGTGCCATAGAGGCCACAGGGACCTAGAGATGCCATAGAGGCCACAGGGACCTAGAGGTGCCATAGAGGCCACAGGGACCTAGAGGTGCCATAGAGGCCACAGGGACCTAGAGGTGCCATTGAGGCCACAGGGACCTAGAAGTGCCATAGAGGCCACAGGGACCTAGAGGTGCCATAGAGAGCCACAGGGTCCTAGAAGTGCCATAGAGGGCCACATGGACCTAGAGGTGCCATAGAGGGCCACAAGGACCTATAGGGGTCATAGAGGGCCACAGGGTCCTAGAGGTGCCATAGAAGCCACAGGGTCCTAGAGGTGCCATAGAAGGCCCACAGGGACCTAGATGTGCCATAGAAGACCACAGGGTCCTAGAGGTGCCATAGAGGTCACAGGGTCCTAGATGTACCATAAAGGCCACAGGGGCCCTAGAGGTGCCATAGAGGGCCACTGGGTCCTAGAGGTGCCATAGAGGGCCACAGGGACCTAGAGGTACCATAGAGGGCCACAGGGACCTAGAGGTACCATAGAGGGCCACAGGATCCTAGAAGTACCATAGAGGACCACAGGGACCTAGATGTACCATAGAGGGCCACAGGATCCTAGAAGTGCCATAGAGGGCCACAGGATCCTATAAGTGCCATAGAGGGCCACAGGATCCTAGAAGTGCCATAGAGGGCCACAGGATCCTAGAAGTGCCATAGAGGGCCACAGAGGCGTCAAACAAGGTACTGTATGTCACCACAGTTGAATACAGTGAACGGTGACCGTGCCAGACACAGTAAGGAGACAGCGCACCAGCTGCGTGCAGGGGAGCCATTCTGACGGGGGCGGGCTATATATTAATTATTCCTCACTGTGAGATATAGTGGCGGTATATACATTTATACGTTGTTAGTATGACTCAGTCACCAGAGTGGTATATTGATCACAAGTGTAAATCAAACATAACAATGTTCTAGGAGAGGAAATGGCTCTCAGGGGTATTTAAAAGGTCAGATTTTTAGAGGCATTTTTCAATCATCAGCCCATGGGAGCCCCCGGTCGGCCGAGTGGACAGCACGCTGGACTCATGATCCTGGGTTCGATCCCGGGCGCCGGAGAGAAACAATGGGCAGGGTTTCTTTCACCCTATGCCCCCTGTTATCTAGCAGTGAAATAGGTACCTGGGTGTTAGTCAGCTGTCACGGGCTGCTTCCTGGGGGTGGAGGCCTGGTCGAGGACCGGGCCGCGGGGACACTAAAGCCCCGAAATCATCTCAAGATAACAAGATCTCAAGATAGCCCTCGATAGACAGACAATGTTTGGCTGATGAAATAATGAGTTGTTGTTGTTGTTAAAGATTCGCTACCTGGAAGAAAAAGTTCCAAGTAGCACGGACTATGGTGATCCCCGCTCACCATAGTATTTACTTGTATTAATCATGATAATGTAGGATTGCATTGTACAGTATATTTTCTTCAGATGTTGCAGCTCGAAGCTTTTTCCAGTTGATTATACTTGGAGTATACCTGGAGTATACCTGGCGTATACCTGGAGTATACCTGGAGTATACCTAGCGTATACCTGGCGTATACTTGGAGTATACCTGGAGTATACTTGGAGTATACCTGGAGTATACCTGGAGTATACTTGGAGTATACCTGGAGAGGGCTTCAGGGGTTCTTCTACTCCCCGAGCCCAACCTGTCGGGAAGGAAGGAAACTATCAGGAGAAAGCGCCAAGCCATTGCGACTATATAGCACTGGGAAGGGGTCAGAATAAGGACTTGGGATAGGACGGGGGGAAAGGAATGGTGTCCACAACCACTTATGGACGGTCGGGGGATTGAACACTGACCTGCAGGAAAGCGAGACCGTCGCTCTACCGTCTACCGTTCTGCATCTTAAGATTATCTGTCTTAGATGTAGCCATGTTATAGCTTAGCGTACTTAGACACCCACTATAACTTAATTGCTATAACTTAATTACCCCCTAATTATTAGGGGGCCTCGTAGCCTGGTGGATAGCGCGCAGGACTCGTAATTCTGTGGCGCGGGTTCGATTCCCGCACGAGGCAGAAACAAATGGGCAAAGTTTCTTTCACCCTATGCCCCTGTTACCTAGCAGTAAATAGGTACCTGGGTGTTAGTCAGCTGTCACGGGCTGCTTCCTGGGGGTGGAGGCCTGGTCGAGGACCGGGCCGCGGGGACACTAAAGCCCCGAAATCATCTCAAGATAACCTCAAGAAGATACCCACTATCACCCACTATAACTTAATTGCTATGACTTAATTACCCACTATCACCCACTATAACTTAATTACACACAGAGATCACACTAACCTGATGGATCAAATTAACAAAAATTAAGACCTATTATTATTAATAACTAATTATTAAGAGCTATTAATGAACATTAATAGCTCAGTCGATCAAGGCAGTGTCTGGGATGCTCCCGGACGCAGGTTCGAATCCTCGTCACGGCCCTTGTGGATTGGTTCTAAAACTTTATGTTCCCACAAGGATCTTGAGATGATTTCGGGGCTTTAGTGTCCCCGCGGCCCGGTCCACGACCAGGCCTCCACCCCCAGGAAGCAGCCCGTGACAGCTGACTAACACCCAGGTACCTATTTTACTGCTTGGTAACAGGGGCATAGGGTGAAAGAAACTTTGCCCATTGTTTCTCGCCGGCGCCTGGGATCGAACCCAGGACCACAGGATCACAAGTCCAGTGTGCTGTCCGATCGGCGAGGATGGAAGACTGTAGTGTGAGCTCTTGTATGTTATCTTTGTTATCTCTGATGGTTCAACCTGATTAGTCGGTTGGTTGATGAGACTGGTAATCTTGTAGTGTATAGAGGCGTCTTAAGTGGTAGAGGCGTCTTAAGTGGTAGAGGCGTCTCAAGTGGTAGAGGCGTCTTAAGTGGTAGAGGCGTCTTAAGTGGTAGAGGCGTCTTAAGAGGTAGAGGCGTCTCAAGTGGTAGAGGCGTCTCAAGTGGTAGAGGCGTCTCAAGTGGTAGAGGCGTCTTAAGTGGTAGAGGCGTCTTAAGTGGTAGAGGCGTCTCAAGTGGTAGAGGCGTCTTAAGTGGTAGAGGCGTCTTGAGTGGTAGAGGCGTCTCAAGTGGTAGAGGCGTCTCAAGTGGTAGAGGCGTCTTAAGTGGTAGAGGCGTCTTGAGAGGTAGAGGCGTCTTGAGTGGTAGAGGCGTCTTAAGTGGTAGAGGCGTCTCAAGTGGTAGAGGCGTCTTGAGTGGTAGAGGCGTCTTGAGTGGTAGAGGCGTCTTGAGTGGTAGAGGCGTCTCAAGTGGTAGAGGCGTCTCAAGAGGTAGAGGCGTCTCAAGTGGTAGAGGCGTCTCAAGTGGTAGAGGCGTCTCAAGTGGTAGAGGCGTCTCAAGTGGTAGAGGCGTCTCAAGTGGTAGAGGCGTCTTGAGAGGTAGAGGCGTCTCAAGTGGTAGAGGCGTCTCAAGTGGTAGAGGCGTCTCAAGTGGTAGAGGCGTCTCAAGTGGTAGAGGCGTCTCAAGTGGTAGAGGCGTCTTAAGTGGTAGAGGCGTCTCAAGTGGTAGAGGCGTCTTAAGTGGTAGAGGCGTCTCAAGTGGTAGAGGCGTCACTAATTAACAACAGTCAGTCTAATCGACAATTGTATTGTAGGGAGAATTTTTTAATTAGCAAATTGTTGATTATCGTTCTACTCTTTTTATAAATAGTTTAATTTAATATAAAAAAAGTCACTAATCCTGTTTCTACTGACGTTCTGGTTGTGATTAGAGAAGTACTTGTGAAAGCTAATTATTTATTCTGGTTGTGAAGACATTAATTAATAATTAGTTCTGGTTGTGAAGACATTAATAATTAGTTCTGGTTGTGAAGATCATTAATCATTAGTCTAGGTACCTAGCAGTAAAATAGGTACCTGGGTGTTAGTCAGCTGTCACGGGCTGCTTCCTGGGGGTGGAGGCCTGGTCGAGGACCGGGCCGCGGGGACACTCAAAAGCCCCGAAATCATCTCAAGATAACCTCAAGATAGGTAGTGAAGACTGTACTAATAAGCACAGGTACAATAAATCACAAGGAGATACCTTAACTGTTTGTGCTGACAGAACCTGGACTGATGTGTGCTATGATAATCCCCCTCCCCCCTCTATTGATCCCTCCCCCCCCCCCTGTTATCACTTACCACGTGTCACGACCATTGATCACCCTCCAGAGGAACAACGGGTGTAATCCAGCTTACACGTGATCGCATCAGTGAGTAAATCTGTGCCTGGGGCTAACACCCAGCCGCATAGGTTCGAATCCTTATCACGGCTCCGATGGGTGTGTGTGGACCCTTCAAGAGGTTATATATAGGCCGTGAACCCCCAAACACCAAATCAGTTTAATATTCTGAATATATACAGCGAGAGGGTGTATTGTGTGTGTGTACTCACCTAGTTGTGTTTGCGGGGGTTGAGCTCTGGCTCTTTGGTCCCGCCTCTCAACCGTCAATCAACAGGTGTACAGATTCATGAGCCTATCGGGCTCTGTCATATCTACACTTGAAACTGTGTATGGAGTCAGCCTCCACCACATCACTTCCTAATGCATTCCATTTGTCAACCACTCTGACACTAAAAAAGTTCTTTCTAATATCTCTGTGGCTCATTTGGGCACTCAGTTTCCACCTGTGTCCCCTTGTGCGTGTTCCCCTTGTGTTAAATAGACTGTCTTTATCTACCCTATCAATCCCCTTCAGAATCTTGAATGTGGTGATCATGCCCCCCTAACTCTTCTGTCTTCCAGCGAAGTGAGGTTTAATTCCCGTAGTCTCTCCTCGTAGCTTATACCTCTCAGCTCGGGTACTAGTCTGGTGGCAAACCTTTGAACCTTTTCCAGTTTAGTCTTATCCTTGACTAGATATGGACTCCATGCTGGGGCTGCATACTCCAGGATTGGCCTGACATATGTGGTATACAAAGTTCTGAATGATTCTTTACACAAGTTTCTGAATGCCGTTCGTATGTTGGCCAGCCTGGCATATGCCGCTGATGTTATCCGCTTGATATGTGCTGCAGGAGACAGGTCTGGCGTGATATCAACCCCCAAGTCTTTTTCCTTCTCTGACTCCTGAAGAATTTCCTCTCCCAGATGATAACTTGTATCTGGCCTCCTGCTCCCTACACCTATCTTCATTACATTACATTTGGTTGGGTTAAACTCTAACAACCATTTGTTCGACCATTCCTTCAGCTTGTCTAGGTCTTCTTGAAGCCTCAAACAGTCCTCTTCTGTTTTAATCCTTCTCATAATGTGTGTGTGTGTGTGTGTGTGTGTGTGTGTGTGTGTGTGTGTGTGTGTGTGTGTGTACTCACCTAATTGTGCTTGCCCATTTGTTTCTGCCTCGTGTGGGAATCGAACCCGCGCCACAGAATTACGAGTCCTGCGCGCTATCCACCAGGCTACGAGGCCCCCCTGTGTGTACTCACCTAGATGTGCTTGTGTGTGTATGTGTGTGTGTGTGTGTGTGTGTGTGTGTGTGTGTGTGTAGTGTGTGTAGTGTGTGTGTGTGTAGTGTGTGTGTGTGTAGTGTGTGTAGTGTGTGTGTGTAGTGTGTGTGTGTGTAGTGTGTGTGTGTGTGTGTGTGTGTGTGTGTGTGTGTGTGTGTGTGTGTGTGTGTGTGTGCGCGCGCGTTCACCTGCTGGATGCTAAGCTTGTTATCGTGGTTGCCATAATAACCTCAATAAGTTGATAAGCCCAGCTTCAAACCCAATGTTATAGTTGATAAGCCCAGCTTCAAACCCAATGTTATAGTTGATAAGCCCAGCTTCAAACCCAATGTTATTCATTATATAAATAATACCCAGTGAAATCCCACAGTATAATGTAAAGTATAATTAATTAAGATATTAACTCACTTTTTATTGCTTCCCCATAACAACTGAACACATAATTTGTTATCGCATCTATCACCACAACAACAAATATATTATTACTACTACTACTACTAATAATAAAGATGGTCTAGCAAAGACCCAACATATGTGTAAGTGAATTAAAACTCCCCAATTTTCCGGCTGTAACCTACACCCTTTCTTAAGGTGGTGTATACAGTGTCCTGAGAATGTATAATACAGCCAGTATACTATATACAGTGAGGACACTGTATATACAACACCTTAAGAAAGGGTGTAGGCTACATGTCAAAATTGGGGGTTTTAATTCACTTACACATATATATTTTTTAGGTCTTTGCTTGACCTGTATTCAAGCACTAAGGAATTGTGGTAACTTTGCACAAAGAAATTCAAATAATGTGATGTACCAGAGGGGAAAATAATTAGTAGGAGGTCTGAAGCCTCTCTCTCTCTCTCTCTATATATATATATATATATATATATATATATATATATATATATATATATATATATATATATATATATATATACACACACACATATATTTGACTGTCAGACTTCGGAGGAAGAATTGAAACAGGAATTTCCTTAAGTACTTTCGCATATTAATACATCTTTAGAGGGAATGATTCATCACTTTGTAGCACTAACTGTCCCCCCAGCTAATTAGTTCACAGAATTATCGACAAAGTGGCTACAGCCATAATTCAGAACATTACATAATGATCACAAGAGGTACACCAAGCTCGATGTGGTGATTCACTGTAATGTTCTTAAATACAAAATGAATACCAAATGATTGACTGCAGTTAAGTTTACTGGTTTACACTCCTCGTTACAGCACTACAGCCTGTATAGACCTATACGTACCAACTACCTTGAATATATATATATATATATATATATATATATATATATATATATATATATATATATATATATATATATAATGTATATGTATGGCTGGAAGAGTTCGCGCAAGCCATAGATCACTAAGAACTCTAAATAACCCCACCAGGATTCGAACCCATGACGCCCAGGATCTCCCCTAAAAACGTACAAGGCACCGTAACCAGCGCACCATTGATCGTCTTAAGATCAATGGTGCGGTGGGCATAGTATCGTGTACGTTTGGGGGGGTGATCATTGGCGTCAAGGGTTCGAATCCTGGCGGGGGGTCATTTAGACATTTTAGTGATATAATATATTATGTTACACCACATTAAAAGAGACGTCGGTGGAGAGAAGATATCAGTGTTCAGGATATCAGTGTTCAGGATTGTTGTTATCTTCAGGATAACAAATGTCTGTCTGTGCCTTTTCACAGCGAATATTCCAAAGGCAAAAAAATGAGTGCCGGGGGAAAAAAAGGTTACTTACTGGTGACAGAGGAGGATAAAAAAGGTCTCTCACCTGTGTTGCTCTCTTGGTAAGCTTGAAAAAAAAGAAGACAGGGTTCCAATTCTAGCCTTTTTGGACAAAAAAAAAAAAAATTGCAGATTCCTATTATCAGCAAAAAAATTGAACCCTAAAAAAATGGCATTTTTTTTTTTTATATTCTTCAATTTGGCTTGCATAATGAGTTTGAAAATTCATTCAAGTTATGAGTTAGGTGAGAAAAATTAGTTTAAATACAAGCATATACAGAAATTATATCTTTGTGTATTTATTGGCTATTAAATAATATCATGCAGTAAGTTTAGAGACATGCAGAGAGTCAAACACGCCCCCCAGTACTGCCCACACACACACACACACACACACACACACACACACACACACACATAGGGTCCATGATAGGCCATAGCTCAACCCCCGCAAACACAACTAGATGAGTACACACACACACACAACACACACACACACACACACACACACACACATAGGGTCCATGATAGGCCATAGCTCAACCCCCGCAAACACAACTAGATGAGTACACACACACACACAACACACACACACACACACACACACACACACATAGGGTCCATGATAGGCCATAGCTCAACCCCCGCAAACACAACTAGATGAGTACACACACACACACAACACACACACACAACACATACACACACACACACACACATACACACACACACACACACACAGACACACACACACACACACACACACACCTGCCTTTGTAGTATAAACAAACTCTTACGACTTAAACAACAGGTGTGTGGGTACATGGCCCTCAATGTTACACACACTTTCCACCACACAACAAATCAACACAGGTCGACGCCTTATACAAACACTTAGATGTTATATATATACAAAAAATATCAACACCAGTGCCAACACTGTTTCCCCCTCCCCCCCCCCCTCCCCCCAAATAGAAATATAAAAATAAATGCCACACTCAGGTATTATTTTGAGATAGAGCAAATATAATGGTCCAGGGTTATATTTGGAGGATTATATTTGGAGGATTATATTTGGAGGATTATATTTGGAGGATTATATTTGGAGGATTATATTTGGAGGATTATATTTGGAGGATTATATTTGGAGGATTATATTTGGAGGATTATATTTGGGGGATTATATTTGGGGGATTATATTTGGGGGATTATATTTGGAGGATTATATTTGGAGGATTATATTTGGAGGATTATATTTGGAGGATTATATTTGGAGGATTATATTTGGAGGATTATATTTGGAGGATTATATTTGGAGGATTATATTTGGGGGATTATATATTTTTGGGATTATATTTAGGCTGTTGTTGATCACATCTTGGCTACTTTACGGTCAAACTTGACGCATCTGTACATGTAACTTGGCCTATAAGTTACAGGTAATTTACAGGTAACTAATTTGATGCACAGGCAATTTGACGTGTGTAAGTTACTTAACGTAAAGGTAACTTGACGTATAAGTAGCACGACCAACAGGCAATTTTATGTAATAATAATAATAATTTTTATTTAGGCAAAGGTACATACATAGAGATTTTACAAAGTTTGTTGGCTTTACAGATAAGAGCTAGTACATACAATGCCTAAAGCCACTATTACGCAAAGCGTTTCGGGCAGAGTGTATAAGTATGTATATGTATAAGTGTTTAAGTATGTATTATGTATAGTAACTTGACGTCCAAGAAACTTGACATATTGTCTATGATGTGTATGTATGACAAGGACAAAGGTGCTGACACAGGTGTACAAGGGAGAAAATAGGTGGATAGTTGTACAGCTGCAGGTGGAACAGGGGGTCCAAAGGTACAGGTGGGGTTAGGGTGCAGGTGGGCTAGGGTACAGGTGGGCTAGGGTACAGGTAAGGGGGGTAGGGGATAGAGTACAGGTGGGATTAGGGGGTCCATATCAGGGGCTGACATAGAATTAGATATCCCACTTAACTCTTAACTCCCCCAACCCCCCATGCCCCCCAACCTTCCCCCTCAGTAAAAAAAAAATTTTTTCCAAAATTTCCAATAGATTCGCCCAATTTCGTAGTCTGTGTTTCCTCAATGTCATAATAATATCAATTATTCTCAATATAAAATCAATAATATCAAAACTCTCACTTTAAATTAACTGGCAAATATGTGGAAAGATAATTTTTTTTTCTGAACAATTATCTAACTAAAGCAATGGCTTTTATATACGATATTGTTATATGTACGAATTATACATATATAATTATATAGACGTTAATGCAGCATAACCACCTATCATGAACATATATGTAAAATGAAATAACAAATATATGTAAATATATATATATATATATATATATATATATATATATATATATATATATATATATATATATATATATATATATATATATATAATGTGTGTGTGTGTGTGTGTGTTTTACATATATATATGTAAAAATAATAACAAACTTTTATACATTTTTATTTCAAATAAAAATGAATAAAAGTCAGTAGTTAAATAAAACCCAATTCATATATCATCCTTTGAGTTGTTGTAGTGTTCAAATCCGGAATGGTAGTTCATCGAGGTAGTTATCTCTACATTAGTGTTCAAAAGATGGTAGTTCAATACGACAGTTACTTCTACATTAGTGTTCAAAAGATGGTAGTTCAATACGACAGTTACTTATACATTAGTGTTCAAAAGATGGTAGTTCAATACGACAGTTACTTCTACATTAGTGTTCAAAAGATGGTAGTTCAATACGACAGTTACTTCTACATTAGTGTTCAAAAGATGGTAGTTCAATACGACAGTTACTTCTACATTAGTGTTCAAAAGATGGTAGTTCAATACGACAGTTACTTCTACATTAGTGTTCAAAAGATGGTAGTTCAATACGACAGTTACTTCTACATTAGTGTTCAAAAGATGGTAGTTCAATACGACAGTTACTTCTACATTAGTGTTCAAAAGATGGTAGTTCAATACGACAGTTACTTCTACATTAGTGTTCAAAAGATGGTAGTTCAATACGACAGTTACTTCTACATTAGTGTTCAAAAGATGGTAGTTCAATACGACAGTTACTTCTACATTAGTGTTCAAAAGATGGTAGTTCAATACGACAGTTACTTCTACATTAGTGTTCAAAAGATGGTAGTTCAATACGACAGTTACTTCTACATTAGTGTTCAAAAGATGGTAGTTCAATACGACAGTTACTTCTACATTAGTGTTCAAAAACCAAATGATAGTTCAACCAAGCCAAGAATGATAGTTCACTAAGGTAGTTACCTATACAATAGTCTTCAAAGGTTACGTATCTACCCCACGCCCACTAGCACCCCCACGCCCACTAACACCCCCACGCCCACTAACCACGCTACCACGCCCACGAGGGTGACCACGCCCACAAGCAGGACTCCAGCAGGGAGGAGGAGGACTGCCGCTACTCCTGGAGCCACTCTCAACATATTACATGGGAATACACACGTGTTTGACCCAATATTTTCTCCCTGTCATTGGGGGGGCTGAGAACAGTGGGTGGACATCATGCTCAAATGATCGGGTAATAATACTAGAGCAGAGCCTGCTGTTGTCTGCTGTTTGCTGCTGCTGCTTCTGCTGCTTCTGCTGCTGCTGCTGCTGCAGCTGCTGCTGCTGCTGTTGCTGCTGTTGCTGCTGTTGCTGTTGCTGCTGCTGTTGTCTGCTGTTTGCTGCTGCTGGTGCTGTTGTCTGCTGTTTGCTGCTGTTTGCTGCTGCTGCTGCTGCTGCTGCTGCTGCTGTTGCTGCTGCTGTTTGCTGCTGGAGCTACTGCTGTTGATACAGCTGCTCCAGTTGTTGAAACTTCTGCTTCAGCTGCTATTTTTTTTTTGTTCCAGCTGATGCTACTGCTTTCTCCAGTAATAGCTTAAATGCTGCTACTTCAGTCCCTGCTACTGCTATTCCAGGCCCTGCTACTGCTACTCCAGCCCCTGCTACTGCTATTCCAGCCCCTGCTACTGCTACTCCAGCCCCTGCTACTGCTACTCCAGCCCCTGCTACTGCTACTCCAGCCCCTGCTACTGCTATTCCAGCCCCTGCTACTGCTACTCCAGCCCCTGCTACTGCTACTCCAGCCCCTGCTACTCCAGTCCCTGCTACTCCAGCCCCTGCTACTGCTACTCCAGCCCCTGCTACTGCTACTCCAGCCCCTGCTACTGCTACTCCAGCCCCTGCTACTGCTACTCCAGCCCCTGCTACTCCAGTCCCTGCTACTCCAGTCCCTGCTACTCCAGTCCCTGCTACTCCAGTCCCTGCTACTCCAGTCCCTGCTACTCCAGTCCCTGCTACTGCTACTCCAGCCCCTGCTACTGCTATTCCAGCCCCTGCTACTGCTACTCCAGCCCCTGCTACTGCAGCCCCTGCTACTGCTACTGCTACTCCAGCCCCTGCTACTGCTACTCCAGCCCCTGCTACTGCAGCCCCTGCTACTGCTACTCCAGCCCCTGCTACTGCTACTCCAGCCCTTGCTACTGCTACTCCAGCCCCTGCTACTGCTACTCCAGCCCCTGCTACTGCTACTCCAGCCCCTGCTACTGCTACTCCAGCCCCTGCTACTGCTACTTCAGTCCCTGCTACTGCAGCCCCTGCTACTGCTACTCCAGCCCCTGCTACTGCTACTTCAGTCCCTGCTACTGCTACTCCAGCCCTTGCTACTTCTACTCCAGCCCCTGCTACTGCTACTCCAGCCCCTGCTACTGCTACTCCAGCCCCTGCTACTGCTACTTCAGTCCCTGCTACTGCTACTCCAGTCCCTGCTACTGCTACTCCAGTCCCTGCTACTGCTACTCCAGCCCCTGCTACTGCTACTCCAGCCCCTGCTACTGCTACTCCAGCCCCTGCTACTGCTACTGCAGCCCCTGCTACTGCTACTCCAGCCCCTGCTACTGCTACTCCAGCCCCTGCTACTGCTACTTCAGTCCCTGCTACTGCTACTCCAGTCCCTGCTACTGCTACTCCAGCCCCTGCTACTGCTACTCCAGCCCCTGCTACTGCTACTGCAGCCCCTGCTACTGCTACTCCAGTCCCTGCTACTGCTACTCCAGTCCCTGCTACTGAGGGTCAGCGCCCACTACTCTTCACTTGGACGCCTTTGCTCAGTCGAGTGCACACCTTGGCAGCGGTTGTGCACAAGACTCTAGTCTTGTGCCTTGCGATTGGGCTCAAGACGTCACGCTATTCCTCGGATATGACGGAGGCGAGGCACAAGGAAAGGGGCGGACACCATGGATAGCAGTTACCAATATGATGGGAAAGTAGGGAGGGTATATTGTCTAAGATGGAGGGAGGGTATGTAGGTGGGAGGGAATAAGTGGGAGGGATGGAGAATGCTGGAAGGGAAAGAAGTGGAGAATGAAGACAAAACTGCATAAGTAGGAATGATGGAAAGAAGGAAGTGAAGGAAAGGCGAGAGAGAGGTTGGAGAAAGACTTTTGTTTACTAGGAGTGCCATGAGGAGCTCAGCCTCACTTACTTGATGGGGTTCTGGGAGTTCTTCTACTCCCCTTGTGAGAGTTTGGTCCACCAGGCTGTTGCTTGGAGCGGCCCGCAGGCCCACATATACCAGCTTGATGGGGTTCTGGGTGTTCTTCTACTCCCCAAGCCCGGCCCGAGGCCAGGCTTGACTTGTGAGAGCTTGGTCCACCAGGCTGTTGCTTGGAGCGGCCCGCAGGCCCACATATACCTGGTTGATGGGGTTCTGGGAGTTCTTCTACTCCCCAAGCCCGGCCCGAGGCCAGGCTTGACTTGTGAGAGTTTGGTCCACCAGGCTGTTGCTTGGAGCGGCCCGCAGGCCCACATATACCTAGTTGATGGGGTTCTGGGAGTTCTTCTACTCCCCAAGCCCGGCCCGAGGCCAGGCTTGACTTGTGAGAGTTTGGTCCACCAGGCTGTTGCTTGGAGCGGCCCGCAGGCCCACATATACCTGGTTGATGGGGTTCTGGGAGTTCTTCTACTCCCCAAGCCCGGCCCGAGGCCAGGCTTGACTTGTGAGAGTTTGGTCCACCAGGCTGTTGCTTGGAGCGGCCCGCAGGCCCACATATACCTGGTTGATGGGGTTCTGGGAGTTCTTCTACTCCCCAAGCCCGGCCCGAGGCCAGGCTTGACTTGTGAGAGTTTGGTCCACCAGGCTGTTGCTTGGAGCGGCCCGCAGGCCCACATATACCTGGTTGATGGGGTTCTGGGAGTTCTTCTACTCCCCAAGCCCGGTCCGAGGCCAGGCTTGACTTGTGAGAGTTTGGTCCACCAGGCTGTTGCTTGGAGCGGCCCGCAGGCCCACATATACCTGGTTGATGGGGTTCTGGGAGTTGTTCTTCTCCCCAAGCCCGGCCCGAGGCCAGGCTTGACTTGTGAGAGTTTGGTCCACCAGGCTGTTGCTTGGAGCGGCCCGCAGGCCCACATATACCTGGTTGATGGGGTTCTGGGAGTTCTTCTACTCCCCAAGCCCGGCCCGAGGCCAGGCTTGACTTGTGAGAGTTTGGTCCACCAGGCTGTTGCTTGGAGCGGCCCGCAGGCCCACATATACCTGGTTGATGGGGTTCTGGGAGTTCTTCTACTCCCCAAGCCCGGCCCGAGGCCAGGCTTGACTTGTGAGAGTTTGGTCCACCAGGCTGTTGCTTGGAGCGGCCCGCAGGCCCACATATACCTGGTTGATGGGGTTCTGGGAGTTCTTCTACTCCCCAAGCCCGGCCCGAGGCCAGGCTTGACTTGTGAGAGTTTGGTCCACCAGGCTGTTGCTTGGAGCGGCCCGCAGGCCCACATATACCTGGTTGATGGGGTTCTGGGAGTTGTTCTACTCCCCAAGCCCGGCCCGAGGCCAGGCTTGACTTGTGAGAGTTTGGTCCACCAGGCTGTTGCTTGGAGCGGCCCGCAGGCCCACATATACCTGGTTGATGGGGTTCTGGGAGTTCTTCTACTCCCCAAGCCCGGCCCGCAGGCCAGGCTTGACTTGTGAGAGTTTGGTCCACCAGGCTGTTGCTTGGAGCGGCCCGCAGGCCCACATACCCACCACAGCCCGGCTGATCCTGAATTTTTGTTAGAAAACAGTCCAGTTTCCTCTTAAAGATGTCCACGGTTGTTCTGGCAATATTTCTTATGCTCGCTGGGAGGACGTTGAACAACCACGGACCTCTGATGTTTATACAGTGTTCTCTGATTGTGCCTATGGCACCTCTGCTCTTCACTGGTTCTATTCTACATTTTCTTCCATATCGTTCACTCCAGTATGTTGTTATTTTACTGTGCAGATTTGGGACCTGACCCTCCAGTATTTTCCATGTGTATATTATTTAATATCTCTCTCGTCTCCTTTCTAGTGAGTACATTTAGAGGGCTTTGAGACGATCCCAATAATTTAGGTGTTTTATGTCGTCTATGCGTGCCGTATATGTTCTCTGTATTCCCTCTATTTCAGCAATCTCTCTTGCTCTGAAGGGGGAAGTGAGTACTGAGCAGTACTCAAGCCGGGACAACACAAGTGACTTCAAGAGTTCAACCATTGTGAGTATATCCTTGTTGACCCTCCAGAGGTTGATAAGCTTAAATAATCCTTCAGGGGTTATCTTGAGGTTATCTTGAGATGATTTCGGGGCTTTAGTGTCCCCGCGGCCCGGTCCTCGACCAGGCCTCCAATAGTTGATAGTCTTCAAGCCCAACACCTAAATTAAACCCCATCCAATCGTGGGTGTGTCACCCAGCCCTCCCCCCACCCCCTACATCAACCCCATCAACTCCACCCCCTTCCTCCCTCTGTGCCTCATCAACTTATGAGCACACCCCATCCCCCCTCCACCAGCTAAGAAACAATGACCCGCCCTTATATTAGAGCCATTAGCGGAGGCTGTTGCAATGGCCCGGTGATGCAGGGGTCAGGACTACTGCCCTCCTGTGCCACCATTACACCAATTACTGTCAATTTGGGTCGTTTGGGGTCATTTAAGGGGTTAGACGAGATGTTGGAGAGGTGATGGGGGGGGAGGGGAGGTGGAGGGAGGGGGGTGGGTAGGAAGGGCACGGAAATGGGTAAGGGATAAGCAGGGAAGATTGAGGCAGGTGGGGGAAGTGCTGAATCAGTTGGGGAAGGCAAGAGGGGGGGGGGGCGTTTCAGGTAGGAAAGGAGAATATGAAAGTGCTGTGGGGATGATGGGGAAAGGAAATGTGAAGGTTATCTTGAGATGATTTCGGGGCTTTTTAGTGTCCCCGCGGCCCGGTCCTCGACCAGGCCTCCACCCCCCAGGAAGCAGCCCGTGACAGCTGACTAATACCCAGGTACCTATTTTACTGCTAGGTAACAGGGCCATAGGGTGAAAGAAACTCCGCCCATTGTTTCTCGCCGGCGCCTGGGATCGAACCCAGGACCACAGGATCACAAGTCCCGCGTGCTGTCCGCTCGGCCGACCGACTCCCTAAGAGGAGGGAGACCTCTACCTCCTCCTCCTCCTCTTTATCCTCCAGGGTAAAGAGGAGGAGGTAGAGCCAAGGGACCATACGCTCTACGGCTGAGCCTAGAGCCAAGGGACCATACGCTCTACGGCTGAGCCTAGAGCCAAGGGACCATACGCTCTACGGCTGAGCCTAGAGCCAAGCGACCATACGCTCTACGGCTGAGCCTAGAGCCAAGCGACCATATGCTCTACGGCTGAACCTAGAGCCAAGCGACCATACGCTCTACGGCTGAGCCTAGAGCCAAGGGACCATACGCTCTACGGCTGAGCCTAGAGCCAAGGGACCATACGCTCTACGGCTGAGCCTAGAGCCAATGGACCATACGCTCTACGGCCGAGCCTAGAGCCAAGCGACCATACGCTCTACGGCTGAGCCTAGAGCCAAGGGACCATACGCTCTACGGCTGAGCCTAGAGCCAAGGGACCATACGGTCTACGGCTGAGCCTAGAGCCAAGGGACCATACGCTCTACGGCTGAGCCTAGAGCCAAGGGACCATACGCTCTACGGCTGAGCCTAGAGCCAAGGGACCATACGCTCTACGGCTGAGCCTAGAGCCAAGCGACCATATGCTCTACGGCTGAACCTAGAGCCAAGCGACCATACGCTTTACGGCTGAGCCTAGAGCCAAGGGACCATACGCTCTACGGCTGAGCCTAGAGCCAAGGGACCATACGCTCTACGGCTGAGCCTAGAGCCAAGGGACCATACGCTCTACGACTGAACCTAGAGCCCAAACGCGGCGATGCTCTATGGGTACTCAAAGAGCCACGGCTGCTAATGGTTCTGGAGAGCGCAGTACAGTGGTGGACCGAGCCTGGAACAGCAGGCTCCTGGATTACCAAACAATGTGATTGAGAGCCTAATTACGAGAGGCAGGTACCCTGGGGGGGGGGGCAGGAGGCGGTACAATAACATTAGAGGCTGGCACACACACCAACAACGGCTGAGGGGAGAGGGAGAACAGAGGAAAAAGGGGGAGAGAGAGGGGGGAGAGAGAAGTGAGGAACAGGCAATAAAGATGAGAGGTAGGAGGGGGAAAGGGGATGCTGAGGGATAACTGAGACATATTGATGGAGATGACTGAAGGGGTTATCTTTTTTTATTATTTTCTACCACAGACGTGGCCAGACATTTACAATGCTAACCAGCATATATACATTTTCTTCTGTCCTCCATGGACAGGGTTAGAGATGTGTTAAACATATAGTTCAGGGGTTTATTGAACACTCAACCACAGAAGGTGATTCGGTGCTTTTAAAATGCTAAGCTAACCTATCTTGCAGTGTGAGTGGTGGTACTTATAGATCAGTGTCTCCGAGGGGAGTGAGGTCTAGCTCCTGGGCCCCGCCTACTGGTCTGGTTGTACTATAACTGAACTATTCCGTCGTTCGAATTCTTTGTCAAATTTGGCTTTAAATTTGTGGATGAAGGTGGCTTTCATAGCCTCTCCTTGCAGTGCCTCTCACCTGTTGACCGCCGTACAGGGTACCTTACTTTAGCTTGCGGTGGTTTCGGGGTTCAACGTCCCCATGGCCCGGTCCTCTGTCAGGCCTCCTCGTTGCTGGGCTAGTCAACCAGGCTGTTGGACGCGGCTGCTCGCAGCCTGATGTATGAATCAGCCTGGTTGATCAGGTATCCTTTGGAGATGCTTATCCAGTTCTCTCTTGAACACTGTGAGGGGTCGGCCAGTTATGTCCCTTATGTGTAGTGGAAGCGTGTTGAACAGTCTCGGGCCTCTGATGTTGATAGTTCTCTCTTGAACACTGTGAGGGGTCGGCCAGTTATGCCCCTTATGTGTAGTGGAAGCGTGTTGAACAGTCTCGGACCTCTGGTGTTGATAGAGTTCTCTCTCAGAGTACCTGTTGTACCTCTGCTTTTCAACGGGGGTATTCTGCACATCCTGCCATGTCTTCTGGTCTCATGTGATGATGTTATTTCTGTGTGCAGGTTTGGGACCAGCCCCTCTACTATTTTCCACGAGTAAATTATAATGTATCTCTCCCGCCTGCGGTCAAGAGAATACAGATTTAGGCTCTTTAGTCGGTCCAAGTAGTTAAGATGTTTTACTGAGTGGATTCTAGCAGTAAAGGATCTCGGCACGCTCTCCAGGTCAGCAATTTCTCCAGCTTTGAAAGGGGCTGTCATTGTGCAGCAGTACTCCACTCTAGAGAGCACTAGCGTCTTGAAGAGTATCATCATCGGTATAGCATCTCTAGTGTGAAAGGTTCTTGTTATCCAACCAGGCTATTTTATTGTGTTCTTTAAAGGTAAGGTCTTCCGACATGAGTACACCCAAAACCTTTACATTGCTTTTTCGTTCTATGTTATGATTTGACTGCGTTTTGTACGTGGTTTCCATTTTTATATTATTTTTTGTAGTGCATGAGCTGGAACATGTCTTCATTAAATACCATATTATTTTCTGTAGCCCATAGAAAGACCTGATCTACATCTGATTGGAGGTTTGCCGTGTCCTCTATGTTGCCAACTCTCATGAAAATCCTAGTGTCATCTGCAAAGGATGATACAGTACTATAGGTTGTGTTCTTGTCTATGTCCGATATGAGGATGAGAAAAAGTACTGGAGCAAGCACAGTACCCTGGGGGACTGTACTGGAGCAAGCACAGTACCCTGGGGGACTGTACTGGAGCAAGCACAGTACCCTGGGGGACTGTACTGGAGCAAGCACAGTACCCTGGGGGACTGTACTGGAGCAAGCACAGTACCCTGGGGGACTGTACTGGAGCAAGCACAGTACCCTGGGGGACTGTACTGGAGCAAGCACAGTACCCTGGGGGACTGTACTGGAGCAAGCACAGTACCCTGGGGGACTGAGCTCTTCACGGTTGATGGACCGGAGTTTATTTTGTTGACTATTACACATTGGGTTCTGTTAGTCAGAAAATGTGTATTCATCTGCATATTTTTCCGGTAATTCCGTTTGAACGCATTTTATGTGCAATAACACCATGGTCACATTTGTCGAAGGCTTTTGCGAAATCTGTGTAAATTACATCAGCGTTTTGTTTGTCTTCCATAGCATCTAATGCCATGTCATAGTGGTCCAGCAACTGTGACAGGCAAGAGCGCCCTGTTCTGAAACCATGTTGTCCGGGGTTATGGAGATGCTGTGATTCCATGTATTTTGTGATCTTACTTCTTAGCACTCTCTCAAAGATCTTTATGATGTGTGATGTTAGTGCTATCGGTCTGTAATTTTTTACCTCTGCCTTATTACCTCCTTTATGGAGTGGTGCTATCTCTGCTGTTTTTAGTATGTCAGGGATAACGCCAGTATCTAAGCTCTGGCTCCAAGGAATGTTAAGGGCCTTCGATAATCTTTTTTTTTTTTACAGTTGATGTACATGTACATCAACTGTTGTACATTCTGTACAGTTGATGTGGGGAGCCGGTCGGCCGAGCGGACAGCACGCTGGACTTGTGATCCTGTGGTCCTGGGTTCGATCCCAGGCGCCGGCGAGAAACAATGGGCAGAGTTTGTTTCACCCTATGCCCCAGTTACCTAGCAGTAAAATAGGTACCTGGGTGTTAGTCAGCTGTCACGGGCTGCTTCCTGGGGGTGGAGGCCTGGTCGAGGACCGGGCCGCGGGGACACTAAAGCCCCGAAATCATAACCTCAAGATAACCTCATGAAGATACACGGAGTTCAAAGAATCAGGGCCTGGTGCAGAGTGCATAGGCATACTGTCTATGATTTCTTTTTCATTTGTAACACCATAAAGGTGTTTAGCTAATATTTCACATAGTACATGAGTCAGTTAGACAAGAATAGAATTTGAGGCGCCAGACTGTCGGCCTTCTTGAGGTTATCTTGAGGTTATCTTGAGATGATTTCGGGGCTTGTGTGTCCCCGCGGCCCGGTCCTCGACCAGGCCTCCACCCCCAGGAAGCAGCCCGTGACAGCTGACTAACACCCAGGTATACCTATTTTACTGCTAGGTAACAGGGGCATAGGGTGAAAGAAACTCTGCCCATTGTTTCTCGCCGGCGCCTGGGATCGAACCCAGGACCACAGGATCACAAGCCCAGCGTGCTGTCCGCTCGGCCGACCGGCTCCCGGCCATTGGTCAGGTCGTGTGAAATTGGGGGTAGAAATATCCTAAGCTACTCTATCCCTTTGAGATGTATTTATTGCTTATCTCAATGAACATACTTGAACTTGAACTTGAACCTTGCTTCTGGTAAGCTGGTAATTGCAGACGGCTGGCTGGGTTGGTCCCATCAAACAAGCCGCTGTTTAAGGTGTGGTAGTTAGAGAGCCTTAGGCTACTTTACTTGTGGGTAGAGTTTGGCTATCAGGAACCCGTATAAATACCCGGGGAACTGTACATTCGAGACAGTTACAGCCCTGCTCCAGTGCCAGGTAAGTCCACTACGGGCTACGAAAGTGGACGTAATTTGTAAATGAAAAAAATGAAAATAAATTTCGGATTTTTTTTCAACAACAGTAAGTTAAGGGTCCTCCGGTAGGTTAGGTGGGCAGGAAAATCTCATAAAGTTTCAAATTTGTATGAAAAATATTAATGGAAAGTTTCCTCTCCTAACCTTGCCGAGTAAGCCGGACGACTCAAACAGAAAACGGGACAGTACGTCACTTTTGTGAGCCGATTTCATTTCAAATTAAGTCCAAATTCGGCCATAGCGCCGCGCATACGAGCCAAAAGCGACGTTATTTTAAGAGGCCGGTTTGCTCTATCCACGCAACCTGCTCTCGCACAACACAGCACATAGGTGACTTATTGCTTATAGTCATTATTTCGCTTATAAATAAGTACATATGTGACATAATTCAAGCCATATTTTTTTCAAGGCAGTAATTTTTTCTCTCCATTTTATTAAACAATAGAGATTTTATACAAAATTTGACAATATCCTGAGTTACTTTACAATTTATTTGCATATTTTAGTTTTGTTTTATTATTTTTATAAAACTGTAATATCAATATAGGTATTGGTTCAGTACTAATTGTAATATTTTAACATACTAAGAAGGTTAGGTTAGGTTAGGTTAGGTTAGGTTAGGTTGTGGTTTTCTATTCAGCTTTTCAAGGTAAACTCAAATATTCACAATAAATTAGTATGTCACATATGCACTTATTAATAAGCAAGATATTGACTATAAGCAAGTGCGAGAATGGGTTGATCCACCTTAGTCTTGGTGAGTTGAACGTTAAGGTGACTTATTTCGTGTTTTCCAAACTGAAGGTGTTGTATGATTTCAGACCCACTCAACTGTAGTGTCCTCAATGTCGTGTGTGGTGAAACACATTGACTATTAATCATGACATAGTGAACATTAAGTTAAATTGCTTGAAATATGATATTTATCATGTTAAATATGCTTGATTAACTTACTCTTTAATCTGACTTTAATTGTGTTCCCTAGATCTTGGATTTTCTGATATATTGCCCGCTAGAGTGTAGAGCACTCTTGAGTTTATTGACTTAAAGAATCTTGCATGGAACAAGATACATGATTCCAGTTGACACAGGCTAACAACATCTTTGGTAATTTGGTGATACAGACAAGTTCCATTCCTTGTCGTGTATGTAATGGAACTAGAATGGATGGTGGCAGCCCTTTTCTACCTCAACTTCTACTTACAGCTACTTTTACCTATCTACCCTTCTACCTTCCACTTCCTACTCTCTCTCCTCTCCCTCCGCCTCTCTTCAACTGACCACACTACTTCTAGTACTCCTCTCACCTCTCTTCTACCTACCTCTCTACCTCCCTCTCTACCTCCCTCACTCCAAACCCTCACTCATTACTACATTACTCATTTCTTTTTCTCATTTTCCGATACGTTACACATCTCCCATATCTAAAAACCCCTCATCACCCATCCCATACCCCCCTTCATTACCCATTCCCTCCCTCCCTCCATAAAAAAAAAATCAACCTCCCTCCACACTATAGTCCCAGCATCCACCCCCCTCCCCCCCCTCCCCCCCCCTCCCCCCATCTACCCATGATTACACCCGACCTTTAGCGGAGCTCCGCTTGTCTCTTAAGTGACCTTTAAGGAATGTGTTTTTTAAGAGTCGAACTCGCTCTCTAAGCTCACTTTAAGCACATATTGCGATATAACCCAACGCCTTAGCTGAGTCGGCGATATATCGCTTAGAGGCTTCCGTCTTGCAGATGCCAGTAAGTCCAGTTATCCGTCTTGCAGATGCCAGTAAGTCCAGTTATCTGTCTTGCGGATGCCAGTAAGTCCAGTTATCTGTCTTACAGATGCCAGTAAGTCCAGTTATCTTTTCCAGATCCAAGTAAGTCAAGTTATCTTTTCCTGATCCCAGTAAGTCCAGTTATCTGTCTTGCGGATGCCAGTAAGTCCAGTTATCTGTCTTGCAGATGGCAGTAAGTCCAGTTATCTGTCTTCCAGATGCCAGTAAGTCCAGTTATCTGTCTTGCGGATGCCAATAAGTCCAGTTATCTGTCTTACAGATGCCATTAAGTCCAGTTATCTGTCATGCAGATGCCAGTAAGTCCAGTTATCTGTCTTGCGGATACCAGTAAGTCCAGTTATCAGTCTTGCAGATGGCAGTAAGTCCAGTTCCAAGTAAGTCAAGTTATCTTTTCCTGATCCCAGTAAGTCCAGTTATCTGTCTTGCAGATGCCAGTAAGTCCAGTTATCAGTCTTCCAGATGGCAGTAAGTCCAGTTATCAGTCATGCAGATGCCAGTAAGTCCAGTTAAGTTTTCCAGATGCCAGTAAGTCCGGTTATCTGTCTAACAGATGCCAGTTAGTCCAGTTATCTGTCTTGCAGATGCCAGTAAGTCCAGTTATCTGTCTTCCAGATGCCAGTAAGTCCAGTTATGAGTCTTTCAGATGCCAGTAAGTCCAGTTATGAGTCTTTCAGATGCCAGTAAGTCTAGTTAAGTCTTCCAGATCGCAATAAGTGGAGATATACTGACCTCAATAAGTCCAATATACCGCAATGAACGTCACTCAGCATTGACATTACACATCTAACGTTAAGCTATTGTATTGTTGACCAGACCACACACTAGAAGGTGAAGGGACGACGACGTTTCGGTCCGTCCTGGACCATTCTCAAGTCGATTAACATTCTCAAGTCAAATCGACTTGAGAATGGTCCAGGACGGACCGAAACGTCGTCGTCCCTTCACCTTCTAGTGTGTGGTCTGGTCAACATACTTTAGCCACGTTATTGTGACTCATCGCCTGCATATTGTATTGATCTTGCATTGCAACAGCGTGATCTATTGCACTGATACACCTATTGCATACTGCATGCTATTAATCATCGCTCCAATAATCAGTGAAAGGTCTTTTAGATAACGTGCAGAGCTATTAGAGCTAGCTAAAGGAGCCGGTCGGCCGAGCGGACAGCACGCGGGACTTGTGATCCTGTGGTCCTGGGTTCGATCCCAGGCGCCGGCGAGAAACAATGGGCAGAGTTTATTTCACCCTATGCCCCTGTTACCTTGCAGTAAAATAGGTACCTGGGTGTTAGTCAGCTGTCACGGGCTGCTTCCTGGGGGGTGGAGGCCTGGTCGAGGACCTGGTCGCGGGGACACTAAAGCCCCGAAATCATCTCAAGATAACCTCAAGAAGATAACTATTTAGAGCTGTCACGGGCTGCTTCCTGGGGGGTGGAGGCCTGGTCGAGGACCGGGCCGCGGGGACACTAAAGCCCCGAAATCATCTCAAGATAACCTCAAGAAGATAACTATTTAGAGCTACATGGAAAATGGCTCGACCCGGTACTCTATGTCGCCTCTACTCACTCCTGTTGCAAAGCTCTAAATGCCAATAAACTAATATGAAAATAATGGCTTTAAATGCCGAGGTCATTAAATTGTGGTCATTTATAAACATGAGCAGCCAATCCTGCGGCTTGGTTGCTGGAAGCCCGTAAGCCCAGTATGCTGGGGGGCGGCGCCCCCAGCAGCAGGAGCAGCAGCAGCAGCAGCAGCAGGAGCAGCAGCAGCAGCAGCAGCAGCAGGAGCAGCAGCAGCAGCAGCAGCAGCAGCAGGAGCAGCAGCAGCAGCAGCAGGAGCAGCAGCAGCAGCAGGAGCAGCAGCAGCAGCAGCAGGAGCAGCAGCAGCAGCAGGAGCAGCAGGAGCAGCAGCAGCAGCAGCAGCAGCAGGAGCAGCAGCAGCAGCAGCAGGAGCAGCAGCAGCAGCAGCAGCAGGAGCAGCAGGAGCAGCAGCAGCAGCAGCAGCAGCAGCAGCAGCAGGAGCAGCAGCAGCAGCAATACAGCAACTTGGCCCCAGCTCTCAGAGCTTGGCCGCTTACTCGAGAGCTCGGTCACCCACTCTCAAGAGCTCGGCCACCCCACTCTCAGAGCTCGGTCACCCACTCTCAAGAGCTCGGCCACCCCACTCTTAGAGCTCGGCCACCCCACTCTCAGAGCTCGGCCACCCCACTCACAAGAGCTCGGCCACCCCACTCTCAGAGCTCGGCCACCCCACTTTCAGAGCTCGGCCACCCCACTCTCCAGAGCTTGGAAGCCCACTCTCAGAGCTCGGCCACCCACTCTCAGAGCTCGGCCACCCACTCTTAGAGCTCGGCCAGAGTGGGCTTCCAAGCTCTGGAGAGTGGGTGGCCGAGCTCTGAGAGTGGGGTGGCCGAGCTCTTGAGAGTGGGTGGCCGAGCTCTGAGAGTGGGTGGCCAAGCTCTTGAGAGCTTGGCCACCCACTCTCAGAGCTCTGCCACCCACTCTCAAGAGCTTGGCCACCCACTCTCAGAGCTCGGCCACCCACTCTTAGAGCACAGATAAGAAGACTTCATCTAGATAAGATGTCACCTTAGATAAGATCTACTCTTAGAGCAGATCTTAGCGAGATCTACTCTTAGATAAGAACACGTCGTAAAGAACTCTTAGGTAAGAATGTTTTAGTGAATACCATTAACGCAAGAAAATTTAGGGTAACATTTTCATAAAAACATAGAACCACCTCCATTATTTAAGGCACTACGGGCTCACCATAGCCCGTGCTACTTGGAACTTTGTTCCAGGTAGCAAATCTTTAACAACAACCTCCATTATCTAAACCCTTCCCCTCATCCACCTCCCCTCATCCACTCCCCTCATCCACTCCCCTCATCCACTCCCCTCATCCACTCCCCCTCATCCACTACCCCTCATCCACTACCCCTCATCCACTACCCATCATCCACTACCCCTCATCCGCCTCCCCTCATCCACTACCCCTCATCCACTACCCCTCATCCACCTCCCCTCATCCACTACCCCTCATCCACTACCCCTCATCCACACCCCCTCATCCACACCCCCTCATCCACCCCCCCTCATCCACCCCCTCCTCTTGAAAGCCTCAAACACTATGTGAGAACGATACAGAAGTTCAATTAGTTAAATTAGAGGAGACGGGGTGAGAGAGAGAGAGAGAGAGAGAGAGAGAGAGAGAGAGAGAGAGAGAGAGAGAGAGAGAGAGAGAGAGAGAGAGAGAGAGAGAGAGAGAGAGAGAGAGCGTGCGGCAGCCACCTACAATAGGGCCTACTTGAAGCGGCCCCAACTAGTCTAAACTCGAACCTGTGATACAAGTTTCACATTCCCAGTGTCTCTCACGTTGGCTGCTGGGATGGGAGGGATAGAGGCTAGAAGGGAAGGAAATAAGGAAGAGGGAGGGAGAGAGGAGGGAGCTCTCACACAAGTAGGCATCTGGGTGTGTTCTCCCAGGGGAATGACTGTGGGAGAGACAGCCTCATCTCCCATAATACACTCCAAGTCAACAATCTGAAACAGCTCAAATTACATGTAAATCGATCACTCTTTATCCGGATTGATAATAGTGGTTGTGGCACCCTGGGTGCTCCCACGGTGGTGGTACATCCTGGGTGCTGCCATGGTGGTGGTACATCCTGGGTGCTGCCATGGTGGTGGTACATCCTGGGTGCTCCCATGGTGGTGGTACATCCTGGGTACACTCCCATGGTGGTACATCCTGGGTGCTCCCATGGTGGTGGTACATCCTGGGTGCTCCCATGGTGGTGGCACATCCTGGGTGCTCCCATGGTGGTGGTACATCCTGGGTGCTGCCATGGTGGTGGTATCCTGGGTGCCCCCATGGTGGTGGTACACCCTGGGTGCTCCCATGGTGGTGGCACTCTGGGTGCTGCCATGGTGGTGGCACTCTGGGTGCTCCCATGGTGGTGGCACCCTGGGTGCTGCCATGGTGGTGGCACTCTGGGTGCTCCCATGGTGGTGGCACCCTGGGTGCTCCCATGGTGGTGGCACTCTGGGTGCTCCCATGGTGGTGGCACCCCGAGATGTGGGCCTTATACAGGGTTGAGTGCCAGCTCCCAAGCCTCGCCTTACCCATCTGTCGGTCGAATAACACTATTAAGCATCATCTAATAATTCATTCTATTTGTGTTAAATGGTTTGCTGGTTCTCCTCTTTTAAGAGTCCTGCTTCTTCGTACACTTTATTGAGGTTTCTCTTTGTTTGCCTTGTTTATCAAGGCCTTCTTGTTCCTTCATTCTTGTTGTGTGGTTCAATCTTCCTGTAGGACCCTCCCAGCAGCCCTCTTTCCCTCCCAAATAAATGTAGACCTTGGGATCTACATTTAGATCGGGAGACGGTCTTAAACGACAAAACTCCCACACAGGGAATAGCTCAACTGACGGCTGAAGCTTACAAGGTCTGCTTGAAGCACGTGCCTGTGAGGAGGGGCAGAAAGAGGACCACTCTAGAAAGAGAACGCAGACGACTGTACAGGAGAAGGGAAAAAACCGGAAATGCTTAGGCAGACACGACTATCACATGCAAGGAAAATAAGCCTAAGCAGGGAGATGGAAGAAATAGAACAAACGTTGAAGCGATCATATGAGTCTGAGGAAATGGAATTGGAATAGAAAGCTATACAAGAGATAATGAAAAATCCAAAATATTTTTTTAACATACGCAAAATCAAAATCAAAAACCTCGACCAGTATTGGACCGTTAATTACAAAGTGAAGGTACGTACACAGAGGACAACAAAGAGATTAGTGAAATTCTAAGAAGCCAGTATGAGGCTATGTTTAGCACACCAATAAACAACATGAAAGTTGATGACCCAGACAGCTTCTTTATGAATGACATTCAAGCTGCAGATAATATAACGGATATTACCACAAACTCGGAAGACTTTGCACGAGAAATTGACAATATGCCCATGCACTCAGCTCCTGGGCCTGACTCATGGAATTCAATATTCATAAAGAAATGTAAAGTACCAGTAGCGAGAGCACTCAGCGTAATATGGAGAAAGAGCTTGGATACAGGGGAGATACCAGCAGCACTTAAATCTGCAGATATAGCTCCGTTGCACAAGGGGGGAGTAAAGCCTTGGCAAAAAATTATAGGCCAGTTGCACTAACATCACACATAATAAAAGTGTTTGAAAGAGTGATTAGGAATCTAATTTCTAGTTTTATGGAAAATAATGAGCTACACAACCCAGGACAACATGGATTTAGAGCGGGAAGATCCAGTCTGTCACAGTTACTCAACCACTATGACAAAATCACAGAAGCCCTAGAAGAAAAGCAAAATGCAGATGTTGTATTCGTTCGTTCGAATGTGCGTTCGACAAATGTGACCATGGGTGATAGCACACAAAATGAGGACAATGGGAATAACTGGGAAAGTAGGACGCTGGATACTCAATTTCCGGTCGAACAGAACACAAAGAGTAACAGTCAATCAAATAAAATCGAGTCCAAGCGATGTTAAAAGCTCTGTACCTCAAGGTACAATCCTTGCACCACTGCTGTTCCTTATTCTCATATCAGATATAGACAAAAATAAAAGTCACAGCTTCGTGTCGTCCTTTGCAGATGACACAAAAATCAGCATGAAAATTACCTCTGCTGAAGACATTGAAAAATTACAAGCAGATATCAACAAAGTTTTCGACTGGGCAGCAGAAAATAACATGAGGTTTAACAGTGATAAATTTCAGGTACTCAGGTACGGCAAAAATGAGGACCTTAAACATAATACAGGGTACAAAACACAATCGAATCGTCCCATAGTAGGAAAACAGCATGTAAAGGATTTGTGAATAATGATGTCCGACGACCTAACGTTTAAGGAGCATAACCAAGCAAATATTGCGTCAGCCAGAAAAATGACAGGATGGATTACGAGAACTTTCAAATCCAGGGATCCCATCACGATGGTTGTACTCTTGAAATCACTTGTGTTGTCCCGTCTCGAGTACTGCTCAGTACTCACTTCCCCCTTCAGAGCAAGAGAGATTGCTGAAATAGAGGGAATACAGAGAACATATATGGCACGCATAGACGCGATGAAGCACCTAAATTATTGGGGTCGTCTCAAAGCTCTCCAAATGTACTCACTAGAAAGGAGACGAGAGAGATACCAAATAATATATACACATGGAAAATACTGGAGGGACAGGTCCCAAATCTGCACAGTAAAATAACAACATATTGGAGTGAACGATATGGAAGAAAATGCAGAATAGAACCAGTGAAGAGCAGAGGTGCCATAGGCACAATCAGAGAACACTGTATAAACATCAGAGGTCCGTGGTTGTTCAACGTCCTCCCAGCGAGCATAAGAAATATTGCCGGAACAACCGTGGACATCTTTAAGAGGAAACTGGACTATTTTCTAAGAAAAGTTCAGGACCAACCGGGCTGTGGTGGGTATGTGGGCCTGCGGGCCGCTCCAAGCAACAGCCTGGTTGACTAAACTCTCACAAGTCAAGCCTGGCCTCGGACCGGGCTTGGGGAGTAGAACAACTCCCAGAACCCCATCAACCAGGTATATGTGGGCCTGCGGGCCGCTCCAAGCAACAGCCTGGTGGACCAAACTCTCACAAGTCAAGCCTGGCCTCGGGCCGGGCTTGGGGAGTAGAAGAACTCCCAGAACCCCATCAACCAGGTATATGTGGGCCTGCTGGCCGCTCCAAGCAACAGCCTGGTGGACCAAACTCTCACAAGTCAAGCCTGGCCTCGGGCCGGGCTTGGGCAGTAGAAGAACTCCCAGAACCCCATCAACCAGGTATATGTGGGCCTGCGGGCCGCTCCAAGCAACAGCCTGGTGGACCAAACTCTCACAAGTCAAGCCTGGCCTCGGGCCGGGCTTGGGGAGTAGAACAACTCCCAGAACCCCATCAACCAGGTATCAACCAGATATCAAGCAGCACTAGGGCAAGTTTTGTCTAGGATTTCTAGAGTTTTGCTTTTGGGTGTATATATTGTGTTGTATTTGCTGGTTGTATACAGTGTGTATGTTGCATTTATTGGTTGTATACAGTATGTTGTATTTGTTGGTTGAGGTTGAAAAACGTTCCTTCTCCAGGTTCGTTAAAGCAGCTGCCCATGTTGCAACCATTGCACACACTGACTATGTCAGGTTAAGACCTACTATGTACTCTCATGTCTTTTCCTCTTCTCTGTGTTGCTACTTAGTTCTTCTTGCCAGTTTCATCTCTCATGATATTGCATTTTTCGAGGTTAAAGTCTGGCAGCCATCGCTGAGTTCATCACTCAGTGTATTTAAGAACAACATCCTCCGGTTCTAGTTCTTCTGATTCGCTTCGAATCCTGTTACGAGCCTATTTGTTGAGTGGAGTCGCTGGCTGTAAACAAGGGGTCCTCGTAGCCTGGTGGATAGCGCGCAGGACTCGTAATTCTGTGGAGCGGGTTCGATTCCCGCACGAGGCAGAAACAAATGGGCAAAGTTTCTTTCACCCTGAATGCCCCTGTTACCTAGCAGTAAATAGGTACCTGGGAGTTAGTCAGCTGTCACGGGCTGCTTCCTGGGGGTGGAGGCCTGGTCGAGGACCGGGCCGCGGGGACACTAAAGCCCCGAAATCATCTCAAGATATACCTCAAGATAAGGGAAGGGAATCGAACCCAATCCGGAAGAGCATGTGAAGCTGATAACTCTCCTAGAACATCCAGGGTCGGGATTCTTCAAGCATTTACATCTTCACTTACGAAACCTGTACATCTTTCCTTAATCACCAGAGCTTTGTTTACATTTCCTTAACTGTTGTAAACAATGAGGGGGACTGTAAACAATGAGGGGGACTGTAAACAATGAGGGACTGTAAACAATGAGGGACTGTAAACAATGAGGAGGGTTTGTAAACAATGAGGGGGGACTGTAAACAATGAGGGACTGTAAACAATGAGGAGGGACTGTAAACAATGAGGAGGGACTGTAAACAATGAGGGGGACTGTAAACAATGAGGGGGACTGTAAACAATGAGGGGGACTATAAACAATGAGGGGGACTGTAAACAATGAGGAGGGACTGTAAACAATGAGGAGGGACTGTAAACAATGAGGGACTGTAAACAATGAGGAGGGACTGTAAACAATGAGGGGGACTGTAAACAATGAGGGAGACTGTAAACAATGAGGGACTGTAAACAATGAGGGGGACTGTAAACAATGAGGGGGACTGTAAACAATGAGGGGGACTGTAAACAATGAGGGACTGTAAACAATGAGGAGGTATTGTAAACAATGAGGAGGGACTGTAAACAATGAGGGACTGTAAACAATGAGGAGGGACTGTAAACAATGAGGGACTGTAAACAATGAGGGACTGTAAACAATGAGGGACGGTAAACAATGAGGGACTGTAAACAATGAGGGGGGACTGTAAACAATGAGGGACTGTAAACAATGAGGGACTGTAAACAATGAGGAGGGACTGTAAACAATGAGGAGGGACTGTAAACAATGAGGGACTGTAAACAATGAGGGACTGTAAACAATGAGGAGGGACTGTAAACAATGAGGAGGGACTGTAAACAATGAGGAGGGACTGTAAACAATGAGGAGGGACTGTAAACAATGAGGAGGGACTGTAAACAATGAGGAGGGACTGTAAACAATGAGGGGGACTGTAAACAATGAGGGGGACTGTAAACAATGAGGGACTGTAAACAATGAGGAGGGACTGTAAACAATGAGGAGGGACTGTAAACAATGAGGAGGGACTGTAAACAATGAGGAGGGACTGTAAACAATGAGGGACTGTAAACAATGAGGAGGGACTGTAAACAATGAGGGGGACTGTAAACAATGAGGAGGGACTGTAAACAATGAGGGACTGTAAACAATGAGGAGGGACTGTAAACAATGAGGGGGACTGTAAACAATGAGGAGGGACTGTAAACAATGAGGGACTGTAAACAATGAGGAGGGACTGTATACAATGAGGAGGGACTGTAAACAATGAGGAGGGACTGTAAACAATGAGGGGGACTGTAAACAATGAGGAGGGACTGTAAACAATGAGGGACTGTAAACAATGAGGAGGGACTGTAAACAATGAGGGGGACTGTAAACAATGAGGGGGACTGTAAACAATGAGGAGGGACTGTAAACAATGAGGGACTGTAAACAATGAGGAGGGACTGTAAACAATGAGGAGGGACTGTAAACAATGAGGAGGGACTGTAAACAATGAGAGGACTAATTTCTCACACAATTGTTGGTAATTTTACAGAAGAAACAATTTTCATTTACAGTATTTATCAGTCTATGAAGAAGCGGCCGACAGACAGTGCAGAGTTACAGACACAACAGACCCCTGGAACACTACCACAGTGCAGAGTTACAGACACAACAGACCCCTGGAACACTATCACAGTGCAGAGTTACAGACACAACAGACCCCTGGAACACTACCACAGTGCAGAGTTACAGACACCAGAAGATAGCAACTAAGATTCAAGAGAGCAGAAGAAGTTGTTAAACACTTTGGTCATAATCTTAGACATAGTGACCGTGAACACTGTAGAGGAGAACGAGAACACTGTAGAGGACAACGAGAACACTGTAGAGGACAACGAGAACACTGTAGAGAAGCACGAGAACACTGTAGAGAAGCACGAGAACACTGTAGAGGAGCACGAGAACACTGTAGAGGAGCACGAGAACACTGTAGAGGACAACGAGATCACTGTAGAGGAGCACGGGGGTTCACCATCTTCACTGCGAGTATAAGAAATATTGCCAGAACAAACGTGGAAGTCTTCAAGTAAAAAAAAATTGAACACTTTTCTTCAAGAAGCGCCGGACCAACCAGGCTGTAGTGGATATAAGGGGCCTGCGGGCCGCTCCAAGCAACAGCCTAGTGGACCAAGCTCTCACAAGTCAAGCTTTGACACGAGCCGACTTTAGGGAGTAGAAGAACTCCCGAAACCTGATCCAGGTACAATCCAGGTATAGTGGGACTGAGGCGACGTTCCACACCTTAGCTCAAGATCCTGATCCAAGAGTCCCCCCAAGGCCCAACCAGTTCTGAAGACACCGCGGTGATTAGCTCAACATTCATAAGGAAATGTAAATGGAAGAACAGCACCCCACCTGAGAATACACAGTGGATTTTCCCACACTCATGAATCCCACCCAACACACCAGCTGTCAGCCACTGTAATAACTTCAACGCCCAGAAATCTCTAAAGAAACACAATATTGCTCACCCACCACCACCACCACAACTGTATTTACGACTCTACTCCACACCTTCGGTCATTTGGGGTAGTTCCAGCTGCTTGAGCCTCCTACACCCATTGTCAGCAGTTAATTTATATATATATATATATATATATATATATATATATATATATATATATATATATATATATATATATATATATGTCGTACCTAGTAGCCAGAACGCACTTCTCAGCCTACTATGCAAGGCTCGATTTGCCTAATAAGCCAAGTTTTCAAGAATTAATATATTTTCTCAAATTTTTTTCTTATGAAATGATAAAGCTACCCATTTCATTATGTATGAGGTCAATTTTTTATTATTGGAGTTAAAATTAACGTAGATATATGACCGAACCTAACCAACCCTACCTAACCTAACCTAACCTATTTTCATAGGTTAGGTTAGGTAGCCGAAAAAATTAGGTTAGGTTAGGTTAGGTAGGTTAGGTAGTCGAAAAACAATTAATTCATGAAAACTTGGCTTATTAGGCAAATTGGGCCTTGCATAGTAGGCTGAGAAGTGCGTTCTGGCTACTAGGTACGACATATATATATATATATATATATATATATATATATATATATATATATATATATATATATATATATATATATATATATATATAAACACACACACACACACATATTGAATAATATGCTGGAGCGGATGGTTGAAGACCCGGTAAACCGGAAGTTCGGTTACGCGACGACACTGTAAGCCGGAGGTCCGGATAATGCGATATTCCGGATAATGGAAGCGGTGATAGCCGGAACCTAGACACCATCTGGGTCCAGTTGCCGATTTCGGTTCCAACTTATGACTTCCTCAAGTGAATTTGATATGAACACTTGAGACATTATGCCCCCCAGCATCACCCCTCACTTTATGCCCCCCAGCATCACCCCTCACTTTATGCCCCCAGCATCACCCCTCACATTATGCCCCCAGCATCACCCCTCACATTATGCCCCCCAGCATCACCCCTCACTTTATGCCCCCAGCATCACCCCTCACATTATGCCCCCAGCATCACCCCTCACATTATGCCCCCCAGCATCACCCCTCACATTATGCCCCCAGCATCACCCCTCACATTATGCCCCCCCAGCATCACCCCTCACTTTATGCCCCCCAGCATCACCCCTCACTTTATGCCCCCCAGCATCACCCCTCACATTATGCCCCCCAGCATCACCCCTCACATTATGCCCCCCAGCATCACCCCTCACTTTATGCCCCCAGCATCACCCCTCACATTATGCCCCCAGCATCACCCCTCACATTATGCCCCCAGCATCACCCCTCACTTTATGCCCCCAGCATCACCCCTCACATTATGCCCCCAGCATCACCCCTCACATTATGCCCCCCAGCATCACCCCTCACATTATGCCCCCAGCATCACCCCTCACATTATGCCCCCCAGCATCACCCCTCACTTTATGCCCCCCAGCATCACCCCTCACTTTATGCCCCCCAGCATCACCCCTCACATTATGCCCCCCAGCATCACCCCTCACATTATGCCCCCCAGCATCACCCCTCACTTTATGCCCCCAGCATCACCCCTCACATTATGCCCCCAGCATCACCCCTCACATTATGCCCCCCAGCATCACCCCTCACATTATGCCCCCAGCATCACCCCTCACATTATGCCCCCCCAGCATCACCCCTCACATTATGCCCCCCAGGATCACCCCTCACATTATGCCCCCCAGCATCACCCCTCACATTATGCCCCCCAGCATCACCCCTCACATTATGCCCCCAGCATCACCCCTCACATTATGCCCCCCAGCATCACCCCTCACATTATTCCCCCCCAGCATCACCCCTCACATTATGCCCCCCAGCATCACCCCTCACATTATGCCCCTCACATTATGCCCCCCAGCATCACCCCTCACGTTATGCCCCCCAGCATTACCCCTCACATTATGCCCCCCAGCATCACCCCCTCACATTATGCCCACCAGCATCACCCCTCACATTATGCCCCCCAGCATCACCCCTCACATTATGCCCCCCCAGCATCACCCCCTCACATTATGCCCCCCAGCATCACCCCTCACATTATGCCCCCCCAGCATCACCCCCTCACATTATGCCCCCCAGCATCACCCCTCACATTATGCCCCCCAGCATCACCCCTCACATTATGCCCCCCAGCATCACCCCTCACATTATGCCCCCCAGCATCACCCCTCACGTTATGCCCCCCAGCATCACCCCTCACGTTATGCCCCCCCAGCATCACCCCTCACATTATGCCCCCCAGCATCACCCCTCACGTTATGCCCCCCCAGCATCACCCCTCACATTATGCCCCCCAGCATCACCCCTCACATTATGCTCCCCAGCATCACCCCTCACATTATAATAAGTTTCAGCTCTTGCGCTACGGAAAAAACGATAATATCAAAACTGAAACCACATACGGTTCAAACCACAGTCAAATCACACCACAGAACGAAAGAGCATTAATTAATTATTTCGGAGTAATCTTGTCGGAAGATCTTATCTTTAAAGAACACAACAAAGTAGCCGTCACAACTGCAAGAAAAATGACAGGCTGGATAACAAGACCCTTTCACACAAGAGATGCTATACCGATGATGATACTTTTCAAGAGACTAGTGCTCTCTAGAGTGGAACCCTGTTCCGTAATAACACACTTAATTCAATGCAGAAAAATTGCGGATGCAGAAGACATACAGAGGTCTTTAACTGCCCAAATCCATTCAATAAAATATAAAGTATTAAGAGCGCTTAAAATTTATACATACACATTCTCCAGAGCGCAGGCAGGAGAGATACTTAATAACACTTAGAAAATATTAGAGGAACTGACTTCAAATCTGTTCACGGGAAAACTTATGAAACCAGGAGGCACGGCAGGAAGTGCAAAATATCCCTTTGAAAAGTTGAGATGCAATATATTCGCTGAGAGACAATTCCATCAGTATCAAGGACCCAAGACTGGTCAACACTCTCCCAATAGGCTTACAGGTTCCGGAAGATGAGAGGAAATGTCAGCACTGTGGAGAAATGCCCGACAGACCACTGGAACATTATCTAACACAGTGCACAGTTACAACCACGACAGACCACTGGAACATTATCTAACACAGTGCACAGTTACAAACCCATTAAGATTTCAACTTAGATTCAACAGAGCAGAAGAAGTTGTTAAACACATGGGACAAAATCTTACTGAAGCGACCATACGAGTCATAAATACTCATACTCCGCCCAAGTAAAACAGAAACAAGCAACACTTAGTGGGCCAGCCAGAGGCTTAGGGCCCGCCCAGTGGGCCAGCCAGAGGCTTAGGGCCCGCCCAGTGGGCCAGCCAGAGGCTTAGGGCCCGCCCAGTGGGCCAGCCAGAGGCTTAGGGCCCGCCCAGTGGGCCAGCCAGAGGCTTAGGGCCCGCCCAGTGGGCCAGCCAGAGGCTTAGGGGCCCGCCCAGTGGGCCAGCCAGAGGCTTAGGGGCCCGCCCAGTGGGCCAGCCAGAGGCTTAGGGGCCCGCCCAGTGGGCCAGCCAGAGGCTTAGGGGCCCGCCCAGTGGGCCAGCCAGAGGCTTAGGGCCCGCGCAGTGGGCCAGCCAGAGGCTTAGGGCCCGCGCAGTGGGCCAGCCAGAGGCTTAGGGCCCGCGCAGTGGGCCAGCCAGAGGCTTAGGGCCCGCGCAGTGGGCCAGCCAGAGGCTTAGGGTCCGCGCAGGAATATACCTGGAAAAAAAAAAACACTCTCCCTCTACACATAGAGTGATGACTGCTCGACCTCTCAGTGTTCAAAACAGAACTTGATAAAACACCTCCAGAGGATACCAAATCTATCAACTAACGCAATAGGCCAGGGACCAATCCCAATGGGTATCTTCGACCTAGCCTGTAGTCCACCTTCAGTGGATTCTGATAATTCTTCTACCCCCCCCCCCCCCCCCGCCCCTCAAGTTCGGTCTACGGTAAGGCTCGACTTTTGAAAACTTGATCCGAAAGGCTGTTGCTTGCGGCGGGTTTACTGTGGGAGGAAATTCGTGAGTGGTGCCCAATGAAGAGGCTGAAGGGTGGAGGTGCAGCCTCGTACCGCGGGATGCTCCGGCAAGTCGTTAATCAAGCTAATAGTCGTTAATAATTAGAGGGGAAACAATAGGAATAAGCTGTGAACCTGGCCGCGCTGGGTCGCCAGGGATATGGTATGGCAAGGCTGATGAATCTAGTAAAGTCACTACATAAGCAAATCACATTAACGTGATGAATCAATGAGACAATCAGTAGCGACTGTGGGGGTTCATCACCCCTGCTGGCCAGTCGGCTCGTACAGTCATCACCTGGTCAGTGTTGGGGGCCACACCATCACCTGGTCAGTGTTGGGGGCCACACCATCCCCCTGGTCAGTGTTGGGGGCCACACCATCACCCTGGTCAGTGTTGGGGGCCACACCATCACCTGGTCAGTGTTGGGGGCCACACCATCACCCTGGTCAGTGTTGGGGGGCCACACCATCCCCCTGGTCAGTGTTGGGGGCCACACCATCACCCTGGTCAGTGTTGGGGGCCACACCATCCCCCTGGTCAGTGTTGGGGGCCACACCATCCCCCTGGTCAGTGTTGGGGGCCACACCATCACCCTGGTCAGTGTTGGGGGCCACACCATCACCCTGGTCAGTGTTGGGGGCCACACCATCCCCCTGGTCAGTGTTGGGGGCCACACCATCACCCTGGTCAGTGTTGGGGGCCACACCATCACCCTGGTCAGTGTTGGGGGGCCACACCATCACCCTGGTCAGTGTTGGGGGCCACACCATCACCCTGGTCAGTGTTGGGGGCCATACCATCCCCCTGGTCAGTGTTGGGGGCCACACCATCCCCCTGGTCAGTGTTGGGGGCCACACCATCACCCTGGTCAGTGTTGGGGGCCACACCATCACCCTGGTCAGTGTTGGGGGCCACACCATCACCCTGGTCAGTGTTGGGGGCCACACCATCCCCCTGGTCAGTGTTGGGGGGCCACACCATCCCCCTGGTCAGTGTTGGGGGCCCCAACACTGACCACAACCTTCAGAGAAGGAGTTGTCTTGGAAGGAGACAACCTTGCCCCTTCTCCCAGTCCTCCCCACAATTTCTCCCCTACCCCGTCCCCTCGTTCTCCCCACCATTACCCCCTCCCCTGTCCCCTCTTCCTCTCCTCCATCCCCCACTCCCATCCTCTCATCCTCCCCACCATTCCCCACTCCCTCTTCCGATGCATTCCCAAATGATCTGATATTCCCATCAGAAAATTGGTAACGCCAAATGATCTGATGTTCCCATCACTGATCTAAAAGAAAAAGTTCAAAAAACGAAATAAAAATTAATAAAAAAATAAAAAAAATAAACTATACTCACGAAAATAGTATAATGTCACGCAAAATAATTACATCAAAATGAAAATAAATCGAAATCTATGAAAATTAAATATTATCAGTGCAATCGGAAACGTTGAAATGTAATTGTAACATATTTAGTATAGCGTGTGTGTTGCTTTTACGTGCAACAGATGGCACTGGTTTTTTTTTTTTAAAGCATGTTTATACGTGTCACAGGTGAGGCATCTATATAGTAGGTATATAAAAACACACGCATATTTGAATGCAACGTTGAGTCAAAATTTCAGAGCAATCGATGAAGAATTTTCGAAGATTAGCGATTTTATATTTAATTATATATTTATATATATATATATATATATATATATATATATATATATATATATATATATATATATATAACCATTCTTGATATTCTATATATATAACTTGAACGCATTATTACGAAACGCGTTCAAGCGTCGCATCAGACTAGAAAGAAAAATGAATTTTGGAGAATTGATTTTTCAATTACCATCGACAATAAAAAGAAACATAAGAAATATTGAGAAAATTCGTGTTAGAATTATTAATCTTACTTTTTCGGTCATATTTAACATATATATATATATATATATATATATATATATATATATATATATATATATATATATATATATATATATATATATATATTATATATATATATATGACGTCATATATATGACGTGAGGTATGACGTCGACCAAGCTGACGAGGCGTTTGACATGCCATCTTCAATCTGGTGCCCCTAGGAATCACATGAGACAAGCCCATGACATTACTCTAACAAGAGAAATGTTGAACAAGAATACTTGCATAATAGACAAAACCCAAGATTCAAGAAGATTACAAATTCTTGAGGCAATTCACATAAGAATAGAGCGACCTACCATGAACACCCAAATCACGGAACTATTTACTCTACCCACCATGAGAGTAAGGACAAGACAAGAACATATCGATGCCAACACAGAAGACAATGTCCAACATAACAGGCCAATTACACTGGATTAATCTTTGTGTTTAGATAGGAGATGCCTCGTATGGGCCAATATATATATATATATATATGTCGTACCTAATAGCCAGAACGCACTTCTCAGCCTACTATTCAAGGCCCGATTTGCCTAATAAGCCAAGTTTTCATGAATTAATGTTTTTTCGTCTACCTAACCTACCTAACCTAACCTAACCTAGCTTTTTTTGGTTACCTAACCTAACCTTACCTATAAATATAGGTTAGGTTAGGTAGGGTTGGTTAGGTTCGGTCATATATCTACGTTAATTTTAACTCCAATAAAAAAAAATTGACCTTATACATAGAGAAAAGGGTTGCTTTATCATTTCATAAGAAAAAAATTATAGTAAATATATTAATTCAGAAAAACTTGGCTTATTAGGCAAATCGGGCCTTGAATAGTAGGCTGAGAAGTGAGTTCTGGCTACTAGGTACGACATATATATATATATATATATATATATATATATATATATATATATATATATATATATATATATATATATATATATATACGGCAACAAAGCGAATTAAAAAGTGAAGCAGAGCCAAACAAATTCCAGCTGGGTGACTTTTTCCCTGCAATGGACATAATGTTCCCCCACACACACACACATTTTTTCCCCAATGCTTTTCTACTGAAAATGAGAAAGCCTTTTCGAATTTTGTTTCCCTTTGAATAATGAAGACTCAGTCCGAACACCCGCTCCCACACCTCCCTCCCTGTCCCCATGTCAAAGGGTGGACGCGGGGTGGACAGAAGGGTGGACGCGGGGTGGACAGAAGGGTGGACAGAAGGGTGGACAGAAGGGTGAACGCCTATCTACACAATCCCAAATATTTTAAATTCTACTCTTGGAAATGTTGGCCAATACTTACATTAAAACTGTTCTCTACAGGAGAACAAGAACTTTTGTTCTTTATAACAACTTAATCTCCTGTTATCGGAGTACTTTTGTGTAATTATGTTGTCTTAGTACCAATAATGGAGACCCAAGAATTTTGATAATTTTTTTTATTATTTTTGTCAAAATTGGCCGGAAAAAATAAAGCCAGAATCCAAACTTAAATATTCCTAGGTCTATATTAGGCCTCATATAGCGTGTATTAGGCTTAATATAGTTAAGTCCTATTTTGCAAAATAAATATATTTTGTCCAAAGTTAAAAATGCAAAAGTTAACACAACGTATCGGTACTTTCCATCCCATGGTTACTCTCACCAAGCCTGCACCACTATCACCAAGCCTGCATCACTATCACCAAGCCTGCACCACTATCACCAAGCCAGCAACACTATCACCAAGCCAGCAACACTATCACCAAGCCTGCACCACTATCACCAAGCCTGCACCACTATCACCAAGCCTGCACCACTATCACCAAGCCTGCACCACTATCACCAAGCCTGCACCACTCTCACCAAGCCTGCACCACTCTCACCAAGCCTGCACCACTCTCACCAAGCCTGCAACACTATCACCAAGCCTGCACCACTCTCACCAAGCCTGCACCACTATCACCAATCCTGCACCACTATCACCAAGCCTGCACCACTCTCACCAAGCCTGCAACACTATCACCAAGCCTGCACCACTCTCACCAAGCCTGCACCACTATCACCAAGCCTGCACCACTATCACCAAGCCTAGATTATCGATTTATCATCGATAATCATATAGTCATCGATAAATACAGCGATAGCAGGAGACTCGACATCAGCGAGGCACTACACATCAAAATGTCAACACCAGCAATTAACAGCCAATTAATGCACAACTATATTCCACCCACTTCAAGACCCCGAACCAACAGAGAAGCAACAAAAGGAAGTATGGACCAATAGGCCTTCTGCAGTCAATTCCATTCTTATGTTTTTAACTAAGTCTTTGAAAATGTAATAAGTATTTCGGAACGCGTTCAGGCGTCAGACCTGGAATAAAGAATGAATTTTGGAGAGTTAATTTATCAATTACCCTCGGCAGTGAAGAAGAATGTAAAGAAATATTGAGAAGATTCGTGTTAGAATTATTAATCTTACCCTTTTCGGTCATATTCAAGAACATATACAAGAAAGACTGCTACCAAAGTATACTAATAATATATATATATTATATATATATTATATATATATTATATATATACATTATATATATATATATATATATATATATATATATATATATATATATATATATATATATATATATATATATATATATATATAATGCACTTCTTGGCCTACTCTGTAAGGCCCGATTTGCCTAATAGGCCAAATTTTTCTGAAGTTATATATATTTTTTATTTGTGTGCTCTCTGTACTTCCTTCAATGTTCTCTCTCTCTCGTCCCCTCTTTTTAATCCCCTTTCATCTCCCACCCTACTTTCCTCCTCCCCTCTCTACACCTTCTCCCTCATCGGTATACACTCGCTTTCTTCCTCTCTCTCTCCTTCTCTTGCTTCTCTCCCACCTGATATTTATACTGCCTTTCTCACTCGCATCTTTCTCTCTCTCTCTCTCTCTCTGTCTCTCTCTCTGTCTCTCTCTCTGTCTCTCTCTCTGTCTCTCTCTCTCTCTGCCTCTCTCTCTCTCTGCCTCTCTCTGTCTCTGTCTCTCTCTCTGTCTCTGTCTCTCTCTGTCTCTGCCTCTCTCTGTCTCTGCCTCTCTCTGTCTCTGTCTCTGTCTCTCTCTCTCTCTCTGTTCTGCCTTCCATTCGCCAGTTATTCCCTACTTTTATCCGCACCTTCTTCACTACTGGCGAAAATTGTGTCCCATCTCCACTTTTTATCATCTCTGCTTCTCCCCTCTTTCTATCACCGGTTTATCTCCCCTTGTTTTCTCCGCGTTTCCTGTTCCAACTACTGTGCTTTCCACTTTATGTGTTATTTTGTTGTGTTTGTTCTCCTCTTTCTCTTCATCTTCCTAATTCCTTCGTTTCCTCCCCCTCGTTCTCTGCCTTTTTCTCTCTCCCTTCCTTTGCTTCTAATCCAAATTTGTCTTCAATAATTCATATCGTATTTTATTATCTTTGCTTCGTCGCCCTTTACCTCTATTTATTCTCTCTCTTACTTGATCCACCAGGCTGTTGCTTGGAGCGGCCCGCAGGCCCACATATACCTGGTTGATGGGGTTCTGGGAGTTCTTCTACTGCCCAAGCCCGGCCCGAGGCCAGGCTTGACTTGTGAGAGTTTGGTCCACCAGGCTGTTGCTTGGAGCGGCCCGCAGGCCCACATATACCTGGTTGATGGGGTTCTGGGAGTTCTTCTACTCCCCAAGCCCGGCCCGAGGCCAGGCTTGACTTGTGAGAGTTTGGTCCACCAGGCTGTTGCTTGGTGCGGCCCGCAGGCCCACATATACCTGGTTGATGGGGTTCTGGGAGTTGTTCTACTCCCCAAGCCCGGCCCGAGGCCAGGCTTGACTTGTGAGAGTTTGGTCCACCAGGCTGTTGCTTGGAGCGGCCCGCAGGCCCACATACCCACCACGACCCGGTTGGTCCGGAACTTCTTTTAGAAAACAATCTAGTTTTCTCTTGAAGATGTCAAGATGCCATGAACAAGCTTGGCCGTAGCAATGACCCTTGAGGAACACCCTCTCCTATAACATCTCGTCACTCTAACCTGTCACTCTATCTTCTGTTGCTTAGGGACTGCACTCTCCACTACGACTTTCCTTGGCACTCTTTGCCTGTTTCTCCAACATGTATAATAGTGTCAAGTCCAGCACTGTATCAAAGGCTTTCTGGCAGTCAGAAAATGTTGTCTAACTTTTTGTCTCTATCTCTTTAGTATTATTTCTCTCTCAGTCATATAATTCTTTCAGGTTTGCGAGGTCAAAATTGCCTTTCCGAAAACCTTTGAAGGAATTGCATTAAATAAGTCAACGCCAACGCCAACACAGCCAACGTTTCAGCAGTAACTATCACCTTGTCTGTCTGTCTGTCTGTCTCACCCGATTAGTACTCCAGGGGCCAGATTCACGAAGCAGTTACGCAAACACTTACGAACCTGTCCATCTTTTCTCAATCTTTGGCGGCTTTGTTTACATTTATTAAACAGTTAATGAGCTCCGAAGCACCAGGAGGCTGTTTATAACAATAACAACAGTTGATTGGCAAGTTTTCAAGCTTGTAAACTGTTTAATAAATGTAACCAAAGCCGTCAAAGATTGAGGAAAGATGTACAGGTTAGTAAGTACTTGCGTAACTGCTTCGTGAATCTGGCCTCAGAACTACAGTGGCTGTTTTCCAGCTCATTGGTAGTTCTCCAGCTTGTAGCTTGTAGCGAGTCATATCATACCTGGCGGCCAAGGCAGGTGTTCTGCTTCCTCTCTCACTACACATCTGCTACATCTGCGATCCGGTGGGGTGTGTAGGCGTCTACTCACCTTGGTGTGCTTGCGGCAGGTTGAGCTTCGGCTCTTTGGACCCGCCTCTCTCGGCTATCAATCTACTGGTGTACAGGTTCCTTAGCTTATTGGGCTCTATCATATCTACATTTGAAACTGTGTATAGCCAGCCTCCATGTGTCGTGTGTCCGTGTGTGTGTGTCCGTGTGTGTGCATGTGTCTTGTGTACGTGTGTGCGTGCACGAGAGGTCTCCACGCGCGTGCACGCCCACTATCCACCACAGGGTAGCTAACCACGGGTCCGTGGTGGATAGGAATAAGGAAGAGAGGAGAAGTTATTAAGAAAGGAGCTGAAGAAACACGAATGCGAGGAGAGAGTTGAAGAGAAAGAGGAGACAGAGAAAGGGATCAGGAGAAAGGGATGAGAGTTGAAGAGGCTGAAGAGAGCTGAGTAAAGAGGGGAGGAACCAGCATTAAGGGAGGTAATGTGATGAAAATGGGAAGTCTTGAGAAAATAGGTGTAATGGATAATAGG